>NC_044495.1:46431293-46636293 GCF_902362185.1 Chanos chanos
GACATCTTCAAGCCAAGCAGAAATGATTGTCTGTAGCCAAGGTATAAGAAATGTTAGTAGCCCAATATTGAGGTAGCTGGTTAGCGTATAGCCTGAAAGCCTTGTAGGAGCAATTATCTAAACCGATTGTTGTGTCAGCACGTTGGGATGCAATTATTCCAGTGACAGCAATCACTCAGCTTTCTTTACAAATGCGCTATCGTGCGGGAGTACCTCTGATAAACAGACATTCCAAAGTGTTTCTGTATCAAAAGGTGGCAATTCACTGATATTTTAGCAAAAGTTTCTCAGATAAGATTCCTGTTTAATCACATGGTATGGATCCTGAGAATTTTCCAAGTGTGGAGTGTCTTCATAGTAGGAAGCGTCTACCCTCAGTAGGAAGATTTTCTAAACATTTTTCTTTCCCTCTTTCTGTCGCGCTGGTGGAGTGCAGGACCCAAGCGCAAGACACGAAGATTGTAATGACAAAAAGGAACAGGTGCAAACAGGAACAAAAACCGGTAATAAAAAGGTGCAGCCTAACAGTGTGCACAAACACAAACAACGATAGACCAAGGAAAGGTGAAACACAAGGGCTTAAATACCAGAGGAAAACTAAACAGGGCAAACATGATTGGATAAACTTAACAAGGGGGGAATGAGGTTAATAAATGCAACAAACAGGATCAGGTGAGGGGTGGAAACACACAAGGAACAGGAGCACAAGACATTTCAAACTAAAAGTCCAAAGAAGAGGTGCAGGCTGTGACACTCATTTACAATCTACAAAAACGGTTGTCAGTTTAACTTTACATAGAGTACATGTTTTATTAGTAACAGTACTTCTACTTTTACTTTTTCCACTCCTGGTTAGAGCAGAATTTTATTTTTCTCTCCTTTATACCGCCCATGTGGGAACACCATGAACTGGCAGATAATGGTGAGGCTTGTAATAGCAGTTCGGTTTTGTTCAACAGCTCAGTTCCATCTATTCAGGTGAGAGACTTGCTTGTCCCATCTGAGAGGTCTTGAATGTCCTTTGACTTTAGAGACATGCTAAAAGTGTTCATTATCATTAAATGTAATTGTAATTGTATTGATTCAGAATGTTATTAGAAATACTGATGTCACAAGTGACTTCACCAAGAAATTTGGATAAGTGTCCTTAAGTGTCAGTTTGAAATTGTGGAATGTTAATGTCGTGATATGGAGGTATATGATAGGCTCATGTCAATATGGGCTGAAAGGAGAATTTTTGTTGTCTGTGAGAGTGCAGGGTGCGAGGTGGGATATAGGGTGTAATTAAGCCAGACAGGTAGGAAGGCGCAAGCCCATGTAAAATTTTATATGTTAATAAGAGGACCTTAAAATCTGCCCTTGCATGAATTGGGAGCCAATGAAGGGAAGCCAGGACAGGGCTAATGTGATCAAACTTCTTCGTTCGGGTCAGAATTCTAGCAGCAGCATTCTGGACCAGCTGAAGACTGTTGGTGCTAGAGGCAGGCAGGCCAGAGTAAAGAACATTGCAGTAATCGAGGCGAGACGTGACGAATGCGTGAACAATGGTTTCTGCATCAGCTATACTTAGAAAGGGCCTAATTTTAGCAATGTTACGGAGGTGATAAAAGGCAGTTTTGGTTGTGTTCTTGATATGAGTGACTAGCGAGAGACTAGAGTCAAAAATCACACCAAGGTTCTTAGCTGAAGATTTTTGAGAGATGATGCAGTTGTCAAAATTTAGAGTTAGATCACTAAAAAGATGCTTATGCGTAGGGGGACCAATGACCAGCATTTCAGTCTTGCCTGCATTAAGCATCAGGAAATTTGAAGACATCCAACCCTTAATAGCAGAAAGACATGCCTCAAGGTTAGCCAATTCAGAGCGGTCATTATGCTGGATAGGTAAGAAAATCTGAGTATCATCAGCATAACAATGGAAGTTAATGTTGTAACTACGAATAATGTCACCCAAAGGGAGCATGTAAATAGAGAATAGAAGAGGGCCAAGGACTGATCCCTGAGGAACACCATAGTTAAGCTTGTGGTATTCAGAGGTCACATTAATATAGTGGACACACTGCTTTCTCTCAGAGAGATAAGATTTAAACCAAGAGAGCGCCAGGCCACGAATGCGCTTTAACAATATAGTGTGATCGACCGTGTCAAATGCTGCACTCAGATCAAGCAGAATAAGAACAGAGGTAGCACCAGCATCCATGGCTAATAAAAGATCATTAGTTACTCTAGTAAGGGCGGTTTCAGTAGAGTGAAAACACCTGAAGCCTGACTGAAATATTTCAAACAGACTGTTAGAGGACATATGGGCTATCAGCTGAGCAGCTACAATTTTTTCAAGTATTTTAGAAAGAAATGGGAGATTAGAGATCGGCCTATAATTATTTAAGGCTTCAGGGTCAAGATTTGGTTTTTTAAGTAAAGGCCTGATCACGGCTGTTTTAAAAGAGGAGGGTACAATACCAGATTTAAGTGACATATTTAGAGTGTTTAGGATTGTTGGGCCAAGAACCGAGAAAAGCTCCATATAAAGTTTAGCAGGTAGGGGATCAAGGAGGCAAGAGGCTGGTTTAGCAGAGTGCACCAACTTGGACAGCGTGTCTAGAGAGACAGGGTTAAATTAAGTTAAAGGCTGCACATCCTGACCAATCTTAGGCGCAGTAACAGAGAGCGTGCAGGCAGTCTGATTTGATAAATTAATTTGAATATTACGACGAATTAAGTCTATTTTTTGCGAGAAAAATTCAACAAAATCGTTTGCGGTAAAAGGGCTAGATTGAGGGGAGTGATTCTGGGTAAGTTTAGATATTGTATCAAAAAGGAACCTGGGGTTACTTTTGTTAACATTAATTATTTTCGAGTAATACGTGGATCTGGCTGCGTAGAGAGCGCGTTTATAATCTATCATGCTGTCGTGCCATGCAAGGCGAAAAACCTCTAGTTTGGTTGCCCGCCAGTTTCATTCCAATTTCCTACACACCTGCTTCAGCGCGCGGGTTTCTTTATCACACCAAGGTTAAGTGTTTACGTCTATTTTTTATAGTTAATGGTGCTACCATATCTAGTACATTACGAAGGGTAGAATTTATGCTGTCCGTCAAGTCGTTCAAAGATCTCTGCTGATCATTGAAAGAGTTGAGAGCAGTAGGAAGCAGATCAGCGAGCGCAGCAGTGGTGGAAGCATTAACGGGACGGCAGCTACGAACCGCGGTAGAGACAATTGGCGTCAACGGAAGAGTTACTTGGAAAGTAATAAGAAAATGGTCTGAGAGGGCAGCGGAGTAAGGAGAGACGACAACGTGAGAGATATCTAGTCCGCGAGCTAGAATAAGATCTAAAGTGTTGCCACTGAGATGAGTTGGTTCGTGGACATATTGGTTAAAGCCAAAAGTGTCTATGATAGTTGTAAAAGCTTTATTAAGTGAATCAGAATTGTTATTGATGTGAATATTAAAGTCCCCCAAGATCAGGATTTTATCCACTCTAGTAAGAATAACAGAGATAAATTCAGAAAACTCATCTAGAAATTGACTATAGGGCCCCGGGGGACGATAGAGCACTGCTATGAGAAAAGTTGAGGCAGTACCATATTGCTTCACAGAGAGCAACTAAAAAGAGTCAAAATTAGGTAAACTAAGGGTGTTATAAGTAAATTTAGTATTATAGATTAGAGCTACACCCCCCACCTTTCTTTGCTGCCCTAGCAGCACAGGAAAAGGAATAGTTATGGGGTGAAGCTTCATTTAAAGGGAGAAAAACGTCTGGCTTTAACCAAGTTTCACACAAACCCATCATGTCAAGGCTAAGATCACTGATCAGGTCACTAACAAGCAATGCTTTAGGTGAAAGCGATCTGATATTGATAAAACCTAACTTCAGCGTAACCGGGCTTACAGTAATCATATCGGAGGAGGCAGTCAGTTGAATCGGAACTAAATTGCTACGAAATATGGTCTGTTTGACTCTAGACCAAAATGAGCTATGAGGGCGTGAAAGTACACTAATGGGAAAAATGTCACTACTAGCTATATACATAGTCATATTAGTCTTAACATTATGATGTTCATTACGATGAACATTATTCGTTAGAAGGATACTTAGAGGGCGACGGTTTTCTTGTTGTTTCTGTTGTCTCTGCATGACCAGTGCTCCAGCTCTTTTGCCTCGCTTCCTTCTCCGGCTACGTTTACAAGGTGTAGCAGGTAGGCTAAACAATTTAAATCTAAACAAATGGAAGTCCGCTGAATCCGTTGAACAATTTTTGGCTATAAAATGCGTATCGATTGTAGATCTGATGTTGATCAAAGTCTCCCTATCGTAGGTGATCATCACGTTCAAAATTATAGTGTTCTTGCATAAAATAGTGTGAATAAATTAACAAAAAAGTTCAATTTAAGATAGAGCTCAGAGAACGACAGCCATCTTGACGGCGCGTTACCATGGCACTCATGAACATTATGAATGTATGACATGGTACGGTGTGAATGTGGGCTGAAGGGAATTTTTTCTCTCTCTGTCCTTTATATAGCCTACTTCTGAAGGTGATCAGGTGGCAGAAAATGATCAGCCTGGTGAACGTGTGAGTTTGGTGAACGTTTCACATCCCCCTGACCAGGTGAGAGCCTTACTTGTCCCATCTGAGTGGTCTCGGCTGTCCTTTTACTCTGGAGGAACTCATGTTTCTTTGCATCTTTCCAAGTGCACAGAGCAGCCGATTCCTATACCCCAGGACAGCAGCAGTTCCTCAGACTGTCCACAGTCAAACCGGGACATTACTCCAGTGGTGCGGAAGCTTTCTCCTGACCTTGAGAGACATATAAACTTTAAATTAATGGAATGCAGACTTATGTATCTGAGTTGTTTTCTTTTCTAATTCATGCAGCCTGAGACAAAGTTGAACGATGGACCAGAGGCTCCTAGAGACCTTCCTTCACTTTCACCACTGGCATCTTTAAAGCAGCAAATGGAAAAAGTGGACAAGGAGGCAGATCGGGTTGTTTTCTCCGAGGAAGTTTTAGAAATGGTCGTCCACAACCTGGAGGATCTGCTTGGAGAACTGAAGGGTGGTCTGGAGAAGCTCCAGGAAGGTTTCAAACACAGCCTTCTATTGAGAGAGCAACACAGGGAGCTTGTGGCCCAGAATGATCGTGTCAGACAAAAGAAGGTCATGAACCGAATGCAGGTGTTAATCAGCAAGTGGATGGACAAGTTCCAGATGAAGAGAGCAGAACAACAACCTGCTCCCAGTGAACCGGAGGATGACCTGAACGGACTCTTAGATGACATGAGAAGGTCTCTTGGCTTGGCCCTGGCTGATGCAGAGTACGACCGCCAAAGAGTCCTCTCCCATCGATACAGCAGAGAGAGAAACACAGACGCCCTCCAACTGGAGAACTGTATAGAGGAGATGGCGAGACTTGAGGCTGCCTGCAAAAATCATGTTGAGGCAACAGTGGAGAATCTGGCCAATATGTTGGCCGATATGTTGGCCATGTTTGAGGGGAAGCATATTTGGAGACTTTGTAAAAGAAAGTCAAGAGATGCAGCAAGAAGAAGGCCAAGAAAACAGCACAAAAAGGCATGGATCCTCAATTGGCTTAAAGGATTTTGCTGTTGTTGCGTTTAGCCCTTTTATTATGCCGTTACCACCCTCCTTGAGCCTCATTTTGGAAGATACAAGAAGCATAAGAATAAGTGAACATAACTTGTATACATCTGGGCCGTATATTTACACTCGACAGGGGGAGAAAATCAAGCAAATGTTGAATAACAACACGCAGTAGACGTAATTCCTTAAAACCAAATGCAAAACGAGTGTTTTGACAAATGTTCTTCAAATAAAATTTGTGTGATTCATCTCATTAGTGTGTGCGCTTGTGTGTGTGTGTGGGTGTGTTGGTCTGGTCACAGTCTCTATCTGAGGAGTCAGCCTACTGAAGGATGACACATTTCGCATTTTTTAAATACATTTTTAAATAACTGGACTCAAAGAAACAACAGAAGTCATACATAAGATTGGAATTGTTATGCCCTTCTTGTTACTATATAAGTGAGGGAGAATTTAAGAAATGTTTCATGGAGAAAACAGGAAACAGACAAATGATTATAGGTATGTCAAGACATGGAAAATAATGAAAGTGAGACTCTGAAAAATACAAAAGAATGATTAAATGTGAAAAGGGACAAGAACACTTTTAAATTATATTTTTGGCTGATCAAACTCACAGGAAACTTCATACCACCTTTATTAACTTATTTCTTTGTTTGTTTTTACTAACAGGATAAGTAGTATTGTTGACTGTTCTGTGTTTTAACAATTGCAATGTTGATTTTTACCAGGGGTGGAAAAAGTACGGCTTCTAAAAAAATGTACTCTAAGTAGAGTTAAAGTATCCCTCCTGAAAAATACTTAAATAACAGTAAAATAGTCACTGACATACGACTGAAAAAAAATGGTTGTCAGTTTAACTCTACTTAGAGTAAATTTTTTTAGTAACGGTACCTGTACTTTTTCCACCCATGATTTTTATTGTTTTCTGCAGGGGTGTATAAGGCAAAAGGAGAAGCACTCTTACTAAAAAAATTACTCTAAGTCGAGTTATCATGTCCCTCCTGAAAAATACTAAAGAGTAAAATAGTCATTCATGTACAATTTACAAAAACGCTTATCAGTTTAACTCTATTTAGAGTACCTTTTTTTTTAGCAAGAGTACTTCTACTTTTACTTTATACGCTCCTGGTTTGCAGGATGTCATCAGTACACGCCATTACAGTTTGTACATTTGAATACATATTAGTAAGGTCAATAGGTTACTGATATTGATCAACGGGGGAACCAATGATAGCTTTACAAATGCCTTATTTGTTCGGATGCAATATGACTATAACACTAGTTCAAAATCTGAAGTGAATGCTGTGGGGAGCTTATGCAGTGCTCAAACGGTCCATAAGATGGTACTGTTATGTTGGGAAGTTTAGGACGGATAGCTGTCCGCGTGTTCAGTAAATGGAGAAAAATGCTTAGTAATCATACCATTCTTTCTTTCTTTCTCTCTCTCTCTGATTATTAATGAACTAAATGACTGTGGATAAAGACCTACGTGGTGTATGACAAGCTCAGCAGTTGGATGTTGGGGTTAATCATTAGTTGAGTGTGGAGCAAAGGTTAGAGAACTATGCCAAATACAGGACAGTGGCAGCCATGGTAGGAACAACAATTCTGAAGAAATCAGGAGGAGTGCACTTTGGTTAACGTGTCAATAATCATGTTGATACGTTGACTACCTTAACAGCCTATGTAAGGCATAATGCCCGTCGTAGTGTCCCGATATACGGAATTAATGGATGAGGCAGAGCCAAAGAGCTCCACGATCTAAAGCCGTGTTTTCATTCACCAGGAGACTTTGGAGGGCAGTACCCTGCTTATACCACGGCCACTTACCAAAAATTAAAAGGAACTCTTATGGCGTCATCACGCTACATGACTGCAACAAGGACTTGCGACTTTAGGATTTCATACAGATTTGAAGGAAAAGCTAAATAACTGTTGGTTACTTGTTCAGCTCATGTTTAATTACGTGGTTTAACAATTTCCAATACACCGACTATAACTACAGACATGCAAGTTGCAGATATATTTCCCATAACGTCATTTAGGCAGAATAAGTTAAATGCTATAGTTTAACTGCTCATTAACGTTCACGGTCTTCCACTGATAAACATGACTTTAGCTGGCTTTGTGGGTAACCTAATTTAGCAATGGGCAGCGTTATAAGCTGCTGTAAGCGATGTTGCCAGAGACTTCTTACTGTACGTTCACACTGAGCGCGGCGAGAGCGTCAAAGTGACCGGAAGTCATTCATTTTTAATGAGAGCCAGCGTCTTTAAGTGGCGAAGAGCGTTGCGGCAAAGGGCGTCGCGGCGAGGGTGGTTTGGGCGTCAAAATACAGTTGAAGTTCGGTTAACTTTATGGTAATGAGATATGACGCGGTTGGGCGGCAACCAGTAGAAACTTGGAAGTGCTCCGCTCTAGAGAATTGTAGAGAACACAACAGTATAAACTATTGTTCCCACAAAACTTTTGGTCCTAAGCAAAATGGAGGAGAAACTGATTATATCGGTGGTGGGTTTCCACATGTTGTACTGTAATGTAGGTTATGCACAAACGTTAGTGTTAATTAAAGACCAAGGCTAGTAAACGTGTCCTATAAACTCCATGCTGGAATTTGACCTAGCCTATCATTAACACAAAAGACACACAACAACAAAAAGCTTTTAAGTAGTGTTTTTCATTAGTTAATTTTGTTACGAAATATGTAATTAGCATTGTTTATTTATTTCTGTCATCGGTCGATTTCGCACCTTCACATTTAAAATATCTCATAAGGTTAACTTATAGCCTACTGGTGGTCAGTCAGCACAAAGATACCGCTCGACCTGTTTGTTTGCTTTATAGCCCCTTTAAAAATATTTGCATAACCAAGCTTTCCGAAGGAGCTTGTACCCGCCTATTTCATCAACGGCAGAGCGTCCACAGTGTTCAACAGCGTCGTTGGCAGGGAGGTTTGGGCGACTCTTGACGCTCTCGCCGCTCTAAGTGTGAACGTACAGTTAGAAGTGACAACCCAGATAGCAAATAATCATTTAAATTCTGTTAAATCAAAATTCCGCTGTCAACGTTATTTTCTTTGAATCAACGTCGAACTCCGATGTTGATTCTTCATCACTTTTGCACTCTCGGTTAATATTGAAACAATGCGGAAATCATAACTTAAGATCATCGGGACTTCAATGGTATTTCAACCGATATTAAACCATTATTATTACTACTTTAAAATATTGTGAAAAAATATGTCCTGCTTTATCTACAGCCAGGATGTTATTAAATATATCTATAGCCCTATATTATTAAACATTAGGTATGTAAATGACAATGGACAACTTTACATCAGTTAAAAAAACAAGTTTATTTTAATTTCATTTTTTGCGAATTCCCTTCTGCGCTGTCTGGCGCAGAAAACAGTGAACCAAAAAAAATAAAGTTAGCAATTTCAGTTACTGTACAAAGTGTGCAATTACCAAAATAATACAATACTGTTGATAATATAAGTGTTCGATACCATTTTATACTGACTTTATAGCACAATATCCGAGCTCCATCCTAGCAGGATCATTTCGCTATCATAAGAGCAGAATGCTGACTTTGTCGTCTGAAGAAATAATCCTGCATTGAGGAGTGTAATTAATGAAAATAGCATGTATTTTATCTTATTTTGGATTTCGAAATATATGCATGGCTCTCTCTTCTTCTTAACAGATCCTAGCTAACGTTATCCTGTCATCTAATGCTAACTTTAAAGTTATCAGTTGCATTAGCGAGCTAATTTAACGCATCTGCATCTCTCAGTCTTGACATTTTGACAGTAAAACATCTCAGATATTTAATCTAATTTATAGCCAATACAAATATAAAAAAAAGCCCTACAGTAAGCTAAGTTTAGCTAACTGACTAAATTAACCTAATGTAGGTGTTTGTTCGGCTGTAGGGTGAACTGTAGAGTCTAAATCTGACTACAGATGCTAACATTTCAATGACATTTAAAGGTGTCTAAATAATAATAATGACCATTGTGACAAGCATGAATGTATGATGGCATACAACGTTAGACAATGTAAATAAATTATAAACCTTTACGAATATTCAATGTGGTACAATTCATTCAAACATTAGATAAATAAATGTATCTGGTCTTCCACACGATGTTCTCCCGGTCAACTATAATTCGATGACTTCTCGATCATACTGGTCAACCATAAATCGATGGCTTTTCAATGTCACATCATCATTTCCCGGTCAACTATAAATCGATGACTTTTCAACATCGTTGTCGTTACCTGGTCAACTACATATCGATGCTCAATCATTTATAATCAGGACAACTATGAATCGATGATATTCAAACGTCACTGTCATCAACATTACTATACTGTCAGGTTTCATTGGTATTGTAATGGTGATCCAATATTTATTTAGCGTTGAGATTTCAATCTCAACCATAATGATGATTCAAATGGAGAAGGGTTGGCTGTACTGTTAACCATCAGGGGCTCAGCCCAGACTCTTCTCCATCAAAAAACTTTTGAGACATACTTCTAAATAGTCTGTTTCCATGCATTTTTCTCTTGCATGTGAGGGCTAGACATTGCTTAAAAATTTAAAAACTGGAGAAGGAAGCAAGGGTTTGGATTTGATTTACCATATAATCTACATATGGATATTTCAGCCACTCAAACGTCTCTAGCCAAAATGCATCATATCAGATACCTACTACCACTATTACTAGGCCTACATAATGGAAAATGCTCAAAACCCTTAATACAATGGCAATCTCACAAATGATTTTAAACGCCTACTCAAAGTGACTGAGTAAACTTTCATAATTTGGTTGCAAAACCATTGCTGATGGACCTTCTTGACATGAACCACAATTCCCACCTCAATGGTACAGGTAGTAAAACATGAGAAAATATTGTTACCTGTGGAAAAATGAGGACAATGACTGAATTCTGTCTTTTAAAAATTATATTATCTGGTCAAATTTAGCCTACTTCAGTTTTGTATGACCCAACTTGTCCAGGCTGTGATATAAGAAGGGAAACAGACATAATATTAAGATTAAATTAAATGACTGAATTTATTCGCAATTAGAAAGAAAGAAAGAAATACAACTGTGCCCTCTGAAGCTAGTGAACAGTGGAAGTGAAGGAAGAAGGGAAAAGAACAGTCTTTAAATCTATGAATGATTAATATTACTTAGTAAGTTTGCCAGTAAAACAAACCCATTTTTATAATTACCAAAATGAACAATAATCAGGGATTCATTCAAGTTTTAGCTAAAGTGAGGGACGCCTATAGTCTGGGAACTAATCCAAGTATTTATGGCAATAGATCCCTCTAGTACCACTCTGCACCATAAATCTGACTAATTAAACATAGAGGTGTGCATACATCTATTTATACCCAGAAATGGTACGAAAATGCTATGACAAATGGTAGACTGTGAAAAAGTTAAGTTATAAAACAAAACCCAAAGCCGTGTGGTAGCTGATATTTAATGTACTACATTGCCAGTGAAAGTTATTTTTTAGTTTACTAAATAATCTAATTTCCAATCCATAAAAGCAGGCTATATAGGCTACTCCATAATGAACAGAAGTGAAGAAAGAATAGGCCTTTCATTTTTATGTTATATGAGGATAATGTATTGAATGTGTGCTTAGTGTGTAGAGAGGGAGAAGGGAGGGCAGGGGTTGTGGCATTATGAAACTGAATCTGTTTACTGTCCACACTTCTCTTCTTCATGCTTTGAGGGTGGAAGTGTTAGGCTGAAGCCTCTTGTTTTTAGCTTTGCAAATCTGTCGATGACCTTCCCATGGTCCACATTAGCAAACATCACCTTCTCAATTGACATTATAGCCAACTTATTTAGCCTGTCGTGACCCATTGTACTCCTCAGCCATATGTGCAGTCGGCGTAGGGAACTGAAAGACCTTTCACAACTGCAGCTGGTGACTGTAATGGTCAAAGAAGCTTGGAAGATGGCCTTAAGGGAGGGGAACTTATCACCATCCAAAAGGGAAAAGACACTTTGAATGCTGGATACTATGCCTTTTATGTTTCTGTCTAGGAAATGCTTTGCGACAGTAATCTCTTCAGGCTGTAGGTGGATGCTGTAATGTTCAACAAGATGTTTGAGTGCCTCTTCATTCAGGAACTGCTCTGAGGCAGACATGCCTGTATGTCCATCAAGATTTTTTCCCCAACTCCACAAAACCTATTCTCAAGCTCCTCCAGCATTCTATCAAGAACTGGATAGAAGACTCTCTGTCTCAGATTATCTCCAATAGTGAGGTCTGACCTTGTGCCGCAAGATGTCTTGACTACATAGTCCTCCATGTTTTTTCGCTTCCTCTGTGTCTCAGTAGCATGAATATCAAGATCGCCACACAGGGCCTTGGTCTTCTCATACACCTCATGTGCTTTCTCATCATTCCGGTAACTTTTGAATCTGCAAAGCTTGCTTTCCAATCCCTTAGCTAGAGGTGCTGAAATGCTACCTAAGGTCTGGATCAAACCAGAGAGGTTTTGTAGAGTGGCATTCACAGACTCAATCTGGCATGCCTAGCAAGTCTTGGACAGCTTGACAAGTTCTCTGTCCCCTGACCCTAGTTGCTTCTTCAAGGCTTGTAAATTACGGTGGTGGACAAGAGTCTTGGACAAGAAAGAGTAGAGACACTCCAGGAGATCAAAGAAGTCGCATGCCTCTGGGATGGCTTTACAATTGGAGCAAAGGACAAGATTTAGTTCATGGTTATAGCAATGGATATATAATGCCTTTGGATGCTTTTGTCTGAATCGAGCTTGTACACCTCTCACTGCTCTACTCATATCAGAGGCACCATCGTAGGACTGGGCAACGCATGTAGATGTCTTATTTCGTGTTTCTCAAGTTGCTTCTCTATGGTGTCAGTGATGGAGCTAGCATCAAATGCCTCAAGTTGGGAAAATCCAAGGAATCTTTCCTTAAGCAAGCCCTGTGGACTAATGTATCGCACACACAATGCAAGCTGCTCCAAACAATGATTGCTTGCTTCATCCACCATTATTGAATACATTTTTGCCTCTTTAATCTCAGAGATGATCCTTGAAGTTATAACATCAGGGTGCTTTGAATCATTTCATTTTTGGATGATGGTGAGATGTAGGTTACATATGATGGTGGTTTGTATGTTTGCAGGAAAGGATCAAACTTCTCAAGAAGCTTGATAGATGGTGTGTATGACCATTGAACCAATTGAGCGGAAGGAGGGTGATCCTACCAAGTGGACCAATCACAGTTGTTGTACTCTGCTTTGACGTGCGTTGCAGCGACACATAGTTACATTTCTAGGGAGGTGTGCGTCAGGCTACGGTGTAGGCTATGTGGCTACGCAGAGCCTACGCCATACCTACGGTGTAGATTCGACGCAGAAGTATAAATTGGGCTTTAGCTCTCACTTCTGCTCCTGCTTTCATGGTTCAGTGCAACGCATATATAGTGGCAGTCAGGAGTGAAGGTGGTTGCGTCTCATGTATTTTAATACCCTTCGCTAGGCCCCTCCCTAGAACGGCCACTATCCAATCCTACGTTAGCAACCATAACTAGGCACACGAGGCCTGTCAAACTTTCAGAACAAGAGAAATGCTGAAAGTGTGCGCGTATGGAACCTGCAAATCCGACAGCCAATATCCTCAAAGTTTAGAGGGGAGTGTCTATTTTTTTGCTTTTCCGAAGCCAAAAGGCTAGAGGAGAGATGTCGGATATGGATTAAACACTGTGGAAGACATCACTCACAGCAGTTTTCCACACTGTGAAATAGAGTCAGAGAAAATAAAGTTGGAATTGCGAGAAATAAAGTCGGAATTTTGCGGGAAACAAAAAGTCCGAATCGTGAGGTGGCGGAAGTCCCAATTAAGCAAACTTTGTTTAATGTGGCGGAAACGGGCTTCCATAGTTTGTAAGACTACCAGGCTGATAAAATATGATTTTTTTGGCTATCTAACTCGAGACCAGGTTTTTTAGTCGCTTTAAGCCAAGAGGGGCACAATTTAGCGATCATTGCTAACAGTTAAGCTGGCTACAGTGCAATGCAAAGTACATTAGCTGTATATGTTGTGCTCATATCATGTCCGTGTAACTTTGAATTGTTTAGACATTTACACACCTTGTTTTCCTGGCTCAGCATGAGAGGACATTTGTGCTACAGCTTCAACCCCTTTACCAGTAAAAAATCTGCGTATATCCATTTTTCCTCACACTGACTGACTGTGTACTCTATAGAGCTAAAGCCTTGAGTGTAGTAACCCCAAGCACTGACAGAGACCCATCAGCCAATGAGACATGAGTATTTCCACGTATTTTCCTGTGAACCCTCTCTGATTGGTCTTGCCTCCGTTCATTGAAGATAAAATACAACACTCGGTTCACTCGAGATACAAAATTACAAAAATGCTGTCTTCTTTTACTGACCTTCAGTTATGTAGTGACAAACCGCTCAAAGTGGTAAATTTTTCAGGGCTAAAGAAAAAATCTTCGGGGCTACAGCCCCGAATGCCCAGGCCCGGTGACGCCTTTGGGAGAATCAGTATTTTTTCAATGTTGTCTTGCTGTCTGGTGAGGGAGAAACAATGGGTTTTTTACTGATGAAAACCGCTGGTCAAAGCGTTTTTTCATTAAAAAAAAAAAAAAAAAAAAAGGAACCCAGTTCCAAAATGCGGTTGAGAGCATCCTTTGTTGCCATAACTTAGCTAACATTAACTCTAGGTTAGTATAACAGTATAACAGTGACTAAAATAAACACAAACACCAACGAGAAACTCTTAGGACTCTCTGACCAATCAGTAGTCTGCAGTGTTTTCACATCATGATTTGGTACCTACTCAGCTGGCTTAGAACTACAACGGAGTAGGTATGAAAAATAGTGGTGGGTTCCAAATACCAGGCACTAGATTTGCTTAATGGAAAGGCGACAAAAGTGAGTAGAGTGGAGCTGGTACCACGCAGTGGAAAAACGACATTATTTTACTTAAAAATCCCCGTAACACAGATGGATGAATCAGAGAACCACTGATTATTTAGAAGAAGAGCACACAATGCTGTGTTCTTGTCCTCATTGAAATTGAGCTCCTGCTGACATAACTGGATGTGACACAGACTGCAAATCTTCAAAGGCATCTCTCAAACAAGCAATGGAAAATGAGACCATCTGCACTACATAACATTAAACACTTACAAAACACACATCTTAACAAACATTGGTATCACCAGCGTGAGATATTGAACCAGACGTTAGCCAAACACCCAACCACAATTTCCTTAAAAGTTTATAAACATGACAGCTGGTCCTACTCACATGGGCTTCTCAGGGGTGGTTGCCAAAACCCACAAGAAATCTTCCCAGAATTCCCTTGGATAGAAAGGTGCAATTGTGACCTACTGCAACAAAAGGGCACATTGCCTCCCCCTGACCTTTTTCTACCTAAAAAGGTAAGAAAGTGACTAACAGAGGTGGCAAAAGTACAAGTAGAGGTACTCTTGCTAAAAAAGTACTCTAAGTAGAGTTAAACTGACAACCTTTTATAAAGTGCAAGTGAGTGACTATTTTACTCTTACTTAAGTGTTTTTCAGGAGCAATACTTTAACTCTACCTAAAGTAACTTTTTGTTAGTCAAAATGTTTATTTTTACTTTTGCCACTTCAGGTGACTAATAGAGGCTAGTTCCTTCTCTCAAAGTGAAGCAGAACTTACTCCTGAAGAGGAGACCTGAGTTTTTGTACAACACTTTTGACAGGAGATTGGAATATAAAACTTAAATCAAACATGAGATCCAAACAATAGTAGAAGGCTCCTCAAGTGTATTCAAAAAGCTCTATAAGCACAAAGGGAAGTAACCTAGGTCCTTTCTCACTTAAGAAATAACTTTGCTGTGGTTTTGTCTGTATTTAACATGGTGCTAAAATAGCTGAACCTGTACACAAATGAATACAGACTGCACATCAAAGGCATTGCTCAACCAAACAGTACACAATAAAACTATTATCATACTACACAGAATTATAATCGTGGAGTAAGTACATGTTCCTCAGCAGGGGGGATATTCATTTTATGAACACACAGATGTTTTCTATGGAGAAGAAAATGCTTAATGTAAAACTTTTTGCTCTGTCTTCAGCAAAGCTTTTCATTCTTGTAGTAAGTACTGTTTATGCTAATTAAGGTGTGAGAGAAATTTGGCATGTCTAAACCATTCCTTTGATACATAAAGCCATGTTTATAAATTACCATATGTTTAAACTGGAAGGAAAAAACTAAAACAAACAGCTTAAACCTGTGTTTAGATGGCAGATTCATCCATTTGGTGGTATACAGTGTTAACAGCCAGGAGGGAGTAAGAAAAATTTGGTGTTTCTGGGTCATTCTTTTGGTATATTACTCCATGTGAAGCTGTTTCTTTATAATGGGTTTCTATGGAGGGGAAAACCCTTAACATGAATATCATTGTTTTGTCTTTGTATTATAGTTTCGTTCCTTTGGCAGTACATAGTGTTTATGACAGGGGAAGTGTGAGAGAAAATTGGTTTTCCTACAGGTCTTCGTTTTTCACAGAAGTCTAGGATGAAGAGTACTCTACTGCCTTGCATTTCTCAAGTGTAGTCAGGGCAATAGGGAGTGTAGGTTGCTTAAGGACAATAGTGTGCATACATGCTGCTTCCAAGGGTAAGCAGTCCTAAAATATATTAAACTACCAAAAAGTGACGAATGGCCCCTCTGACGTGGGCCTCTCAGCGCTGGCGGCAAAAACCCCACAAGGATTTTCCTAGAATTCCGTTGGGCACACAGGAGCAATTGTGACCTATTGCAAACAAAAGGGAATATTTCAGCTAATCCAGTCTAAAAACAAGTGGTTAAGACAAGCTGCTTCCGTCCCTCCAAGTGAAGCTGAACATCTCCTTAAAGAGAGGACACAGAATCAAGACTGCAAAGATTCAAAAGCATAGCTAAAGCAATATAAAAAAAATCAACTTGTCATACTATTTAGAATTATAAACATACCCATTTGCACACCTTAACACTATGGTCAATACAATAAAAAATACACAGAATGTTCCTAATGTTCATCAAACACTTGACAACCAAAAAAGCTTTGAACGTCCCGAATGTGATGACTGCCCTTGCTGACACAAGCTGCTCAGTGGCAGTTGCCAAAACCACAAGGCATTTTCCCAGAAATCCCTTGGGCACACAGGAGTAATTGCACCCTATTACAGCAAAAAAACCCAATATAGCTCCTTCTTCATCAATTCTTTGACTCTGACAGAAGTAGTGGTCTATCTTGCAGGAATACAGAGAACCCCTTGACTTCACACTGCATGAAAATTCTTAGTAACAGATAATAGATTAATGAGTTAACTGAGAGGAGCCAGAGCTTCTTCAGCCTGTCCCAACTGGATGATACAGTGCACCAAGTGGGCACACAGGGCCAAATGTGACCCATGGCGAAGAGAGGGAATATAGACGAGACCACAGCGATGTGTCCCTTGCTTTTAAATAAAGAATGATCCTCAGACACACCCCTCTGTGCTTATAGGGATTTCTCAGAAAAATCAGAGGGTGTAGTCCTAGTCATGTTTGGCTCTGATATTGGATGAAAGTTTGCAAAAGGTCACAACTGCTGCTGTGAGCCCAAGGGAATTCTGGGGAAATTCCTATGTGTTTTGGCAACTGCCACTGAGAAGCCCATGTCAGCAGGTCCATCATGTCAGCAGAGGTGACTTTGCTGAAGTATTTTACTTGTTAGACATTTAGCTAACCTCAAACATGTCCTGTGTACTTATTAGGTTAATGATAACTGTATGGCAGAGGATTTATGTGTCCTTAGAGGATTTATGTGTCCTAAGCTCATAACTGTAATGATATGGAATGGTCTTTTCCTTGTGCAACTTGTTTTGATGATCTGTATCCTCAGTCTTGCAATGTTTTAAGAGCATCATACAGAGCTGGGAAAAGGCCACATAGTACTCTGCATCATCAGCTCAAAAAGCTCTGGCTTCTCTCAGTTTGCCTATACGTATATGCTATGTCGCTAAAAATTTACATGCAGAGTAAAGTCAAGGGGCGCTCTGTATTTTTGGACACTGTGCCATGCTTACCTCAACATGATTCAAAGGACAGGTGAGGAAGGGGTCATATTCCCTTTTGTTGCAGTATATGAGAAGTGCTCTTGTGTGCCCAGTGGGATTCTGGGGCAATGCCTTGGACGACTCTTACACTAACAATGTGCTCACCATGCCTTGTATTTATACTGAACGAAGTGTTACTGTTATGGCTGTGTGTGGTGGCCGCACATATGGGCCACTACACCAGACTAGTTTCACCCCATTTGTCTCATTACATATCAACATGCAGTATACAGTAACCACCATTTTTCTACTGCAACTTTTATTTACTTTCAGTTGCTAACTTACGTGCAAAAACTTAATTATTGATAGCTTCTATAATTTACTTTAATTTCCATTGTTACCTGCCTGAGTCATCTTTCCAGACTGGTCCACCAAGAAAGGGGGTTTGTGTGGATTTGTTATTGGTTTCCTAGGTGGAAGGCAGAGGAAACCACCATCCCGATGCCTGATTGGACCAAACATCACCCTGTATTTCCTAACTGTTATTTAAATGTATTTCGTTTGTTTTGCTTTTGTTTGGTTTGATAAGATTAATTGTTAAATAGTTCTAAATAATGCTATGTAAATCTCAGCTGTTATATTTATTTGATTATAGCCTTATATATTTATATATTAGTTATGTTGTATTGTTTGTCACATCCCCTGTCTGTCGTTTGGTGCTGGCCACTACACTATACTGTATGTATGTGTGTGAGAGCTCCCTGACTTTGTCACTGTCAGAGGTGGCAAAAGTAAAAGTAAAAGTACTCTTGCTGAAAAAAAGTACTCTAAGTAGACTTAAACTGACAAGCGTTTTTGTAAAGTGTAAGTGAGTGACTCTTACTTGAGTGTTTTACAGGAGGGATAGTTTAACTCTACCTAGAGTAACTTTTTTTTTTTTTTAGCAGAAGTACTTCTTTTACTTTTGCTACCTCTGGTCACTGTGTGTGTATCAATGCCTGCTTGTCTAAATGCCAGTGTGCCAGAGCACTGGTATGTCTGATTTGCTGAGAGGGGGAAGTCGTTTCTGCTGTTTTTAGACCCATGCAAAGGCAGAGGCCAGAGCAGACTTTGCTTATCTTTGTTTGAATAGAATTATTTTGCTTTGTCTCTTTTGTTTAACTTTCTGCACTGCAACTCCTGTCTCTGTGTCCTGCTCTTGGCCCGTCCTTTACAGTTACAACCCGCATAAATATTGTGGAGGGATTAAATTGCCTTCCCCCATGTCAAGGCATGAAGTTCCTTTCACAAACATTTTAGTGGTTGAGAGACTATGTTGCATCAGCCTTCTGATGAGAAGACTATGCTAGAGAAGAACCCTTTTGTTCTTAGATGCTGTAGGTTCTTCAGTGAGGCAAGTTACTGTTTTTGTATTTATACGTCCAATCTTGAGTACAATGTACTCAATGTACTTCCAGTTTTGAATGAGTACAATGTACACAACGACTACATTTTTCATTTTTGACAAGTGGCCATGGTATAAGCCGTGGTATAAGCGGGATCATGTCCTCCGACGTCCCCCGGGGTATGAAAACTCTGCTTTATGTCGCGGAGCTCTTTGGCTCCGCCTCGTCCGTTACTTTCCTATAGAGGGAAACCATGTAGGGTATTATGCTTTACATATATTGTCAATGTAGTCAACGTTTCAGCATGATCACTGACATATTAACCAAAGTGCACGATTCCAGAACTCCTCTGCATGGTCGTTCCTACCATGCCTGCCATTGTCCTGCGCTTGGCATAGTCATTGCGATGCTGTCTGATTTATAGTTCTACACTCAACTCAGTGACTCACCCCTACTTTCAACAGCTGAGTTTGCTGTACATTACTTAGGCCTTTATCCGCAGCCATTTATTTAGTTAATTAAAGTGAGAGAGAGAGAGAGAGAGAGAGAGAGAGAGAATGGGCAGGTTCACTGAGCATGTATCTTCCATTTACCAAACAAGCAAACAGCTGTCTGCCCTAAGCATCTCAGCATAACAGTGCCATCTAGTGGGCTATTTGAGCACTGCAAAAACTTCCTCATGACATTCACTTGAGATTATGAGGTAGTTTTACAGTCATACTGCATAATGTAACTGAACCAGAAAACTATCTCTACAGCTGTCATTGGCTTCCTAGTTGATCAATATCAGTCACACACTGACCTTATTAATATGTATTCAATTTACAATTTACAATTTAGTTATTTGGCAGACGCTTTTTTCCAAAGCGACTTACAATTGGTGCATCAGTCGGATTTCTAATACCTTCAACAGAGATCATAATAAGACTGAGCGTCAAATGTACAAACTGTGATGTATTCAAATGTACAAACTGTGATGGGCTATATTGATGGCATCCTAGAAGCAATAAAAGTAAAAATACATTGATAAAACAGAATAGTCTAGAAAACTATTCAACCTGATGGCAAAACAAACAAACAAACAAACAAAGAACAGACTAATGTAGGCTATACATTACTTTCTGTGTGTTTAAGCAGTTAATAAAATCGCTTATAAGTGTTAGGGTGATGGTTTATATGTTCTTGTCCTTTTATTTACTCAGTCATTTTTCAATGTCCTACTTTTATTCATTTCCATATGTGAACATGCATGTAATTATTTATCTGTTTCCTGTTTTCTCCATGAAACATTTCTTAAATTCTCCCTCACTTATGATAGTTGGAAGACTTTTGTCACTTTTTTGACTCCACAGTTATTTGTGTGAAAAAATATTTGAAAAGTGCATATGCTATGTGTTGTTTAGTGGGCTCCATCTCTCTTTTGCTGTTGATCTTCTATGTAACTGTATGACATACAGCTGCATCACATCTAACACTGTCAGCTTGTTGTAGAAGAATTTCTGCTTTACTTTCATTTACATTTACATCACATTTAGCTGATGCTTTTATCCAAAGTGACTTACAAGTGGGGAAACAATTCAAGCTCCAGTATAGTGAGAGATGAATAAGCGCCAAGTATTACATCTGTTTAAAAGTGCAAGCAGTAAGTGTGAGTTTTCTCTCAAGGCAGAGGCAGGAGAGAAGGTAGAGAAGAATGCAGTATGTGCAAGTAAGGCATGTTAGGGTGTTAGAGGTGTTAGGTGTTAGGAGAGGAGGTGCTCTCGGATAAGGTGAGTCTTGTCCCTGCTCTTTCCATCTGGATGTTTGATTATGTACAAATTGGCCATCCTATATTGTGCTGAGCGCTTAGATAGAAACTGTGACCAGAACCACACACACACCCACACACAAATACACACATGCATTAATGAGATGAATCAAACAAATGTCTATTTGATGAGGAACATTTGTCAAGGACTCATTTTGCATTAAATATTAAGAAAATCTTGGTGTCCATTGCATGTTGTTATTTAACCTTTGCATGTGTTTCTCTTTCCGATGAGTATAAAACTATAGTCCAGAAATACAGGAGTTACATTTACTTCATTTTTTTGTTTGTTAAAGTATGTTAAGTATGATACGGATGAGGGTGCTGTACCAGAAAGACACAAAAAATGTATTAAAATATCCATTACTCTAAGACAAAAGCAGATATTTCAACTGAACTTCTTGTGCATCATCATAGTTAGGAACCCTAACTGGGATATTATGAACCCTCTGTGCTGGCCATTTTGTTTGTCGGCCATCTTGGTATGAACAATTTTCAACGGGTTTTGATGGCAGCCCATAGAAGCCCTTGGTGGATCCTGGTGAAATTTGGCTCCCTCATAGAGCACAGCCCAAGGTACTGAGGCAAAAAATTTGGGGTCATTCCATCATTGCCTCTAGCGCCACCAACAGGCCAAATTTCAGGATACATTTTTGCTTATAACTTTTTAACTGTTTGCCTTGGAGTAGTAATCTTTTAACCACTGAATCCCTGGTAAATACCGAATGTCTAATGGAAAATGCAATAAAATGGATGAATATAAACATAGAAACTGTCATGCCCTGGTCCTCTCTCTCCCCCTCTGCTGGTCATTTTTATGCTAGATATTTCCTGGTTTCCCTTTGTTCAACTGGTTATTCTATCATTAGTTGTATCTGTTTCACTTAATCTAGTCTTGTTCTTGCTTTTTAAAAGAACTCCTGGTTTTCCTCTGTTGCTTTGTGTGGAATTGTTTTTACTTAATGTCTGTGTCGATGATCCTGAAGTCTTTAAGTTTTGAGAAGTCTTTTGTTGTGTATCCTGAGTCTGTTCTGTTCCTGGTCTGTTGCATTCTTTTTCGGAGACTGAGTAAACACTGAGTTATCTGCAAATGCTCCAGCATCTCCTCCAGTTCGTGACAGAAATAAATAAAATCTGTAAACTGGAACAGGTGATCTGGCCTGACTCAACAACCAAATGTTTCTCACAGTGCAGTAGACTGCAGTAGACTGTGCAGTAGACTACAGCAGACTGTGCAGTAGACTGTGCAGTAGACTGCAGTAGACTGTGCAGTAGACTGTGCAGTAGACTACAGCAGACTGTGCAGTAGACTGTGCAGTAGACTGCAGTAGACTGTGCAGTAGACTGTGCAGTAGACTACAGCAGACTGTGCAGTAGACTGTGCAGTAGACTACAGCAGACTGTGCAGCAGACTGTGCAGTAGACTGTGCAGTAGACTGTGCAGTAGACTGTGCAGTAGACTGCAGTAGACTGTGCAGCAGACTGTGCAGTAGACTGAAGCAGACTGTGCAGTAGACTGTGCAGTAGACTGTGCAGTAGACTGAAGCAGACTGTGCAGTAGACTGTGCAGTAGACTGTGCAGTAGACTACAGCAGACTGTGCAGTAGACTGTGCAGTAGACTGCAGTAGACTGTGCAGTAGACTGTGCAGTAGACTGCAGTAGACTGTGCAGTAGACTGCAGTAACAGTATGGGTTGACATGTTATGATCCTCACTATAAAATATTGTGTAGATGTGTGACCAGTTAAAAAAAATGATCATACTTCAAAACTGACAGACATGTTTGTGAAACCCATCCAGCCCTGAAAAAAGATGTTTTTGATCCTTTTCTTCTCTGGAATGCATTTGTATGTACTTCTGAGAAGATTACTAGCACTGGCGAGTAGATTACACCCAGACACCTCTATCTACTATTCCTGTCTGTTGACTCTGAGAGAAATGTAAAGTCTGAAGTCAAAAGGTCAATCAGCCTTATTTGTTTTTCTTAACAAAATATGTCACATTTGGTCAGCTGTAACATTAAACTCATCAAAGTTTGTGCGTAAAATATCCTTTTCTATAAAATTATGATAATGATGATAAAAATAATTTAATAATGAAATTATGTTAATATCTAAATCAGTTAACTTTTTGAAGAAAATATATAAATAAACAAACAATGTAAATAACATACAGACAAAGAGTCTAAAGCTGAAGTAAATTTACATACACACAAATGTACACACACACACACACACACACACATATATCAACACAATGGCTTCACAGAATGCAAAATGCTAAAAATGATCATGTTGTGTTTTTAAGTCAATTTTTCTGACAGTACAACTGGATTTCACTCCTCCAATCTGATGGTGTGGCTATGTTTCAATACCTGAAGGTGGTGAGATGAAGAGACACTATACCGGCAATGAGCTTTGGATTTCAGTTTCCACTCTGGGATGCAAAAGGATCTTGCTGGGGGATGATGAAGAGGCCTATCTATTCAGCTGCTAAACACTGACACTGGGCAGAGGAGAGGGAGTGCACCTGCAGAGAGAGAGAGAGAGAGAAACAGAGACTACAAAAGACCAGAGTTAATAATCACAATTCCAATAGACCAGCTAACTGTCAGAAAGAGTTACTAAGCAGTCACAACACAAGGAGAAATGTCGGTAATGGGGAAACAGGGAGGTGAAAATGCAGTTACGGAAGGGAAGGAGACAGGAAAGGAAAAGGGGGTGTTGTATTGCTGGCTAGAAGCCAATCACAGTGTGTCTAATCTGTCTGTTAGATACTGGGATGTGATGCACTAGAGAGCTGATGTCACCTGTATGTCTAATAATGCCAGCATCTCCACCTGACAACACATGGGGACACAGAGAAACATGGGGTTCAGCCCCATAACTCACGAGCTCAGATAAACTGGATGGTGGATAAACTGATAACTGGATGGTTCTGCAGTACAAGTTAATACACTAGTAGATCAATAAGCAGCTTTCAGCTGTGTGACTGAGAGAGATGAGGAGGAGGACATAGTGAAAGTTATTACCTGCATCATCAGCAGGCACCTCTCCACTGCTGGCTGCCACCCTGTGGGCCAGCTGAAGTTGTCCATCATCCTCATCAGATGATCCAAGAAGCTGCCACGTTTCTGAGAGAGAAAAAGGCAGAGAACACACTTATTTATGCAGTTCTGCTCTTCATTTGCATTAGTTCAATCACAGCAGCTTAGACTGAACCAATACAAGAATCTTTTAGACATACAACCTCCCCCCAGCCCCATATTCATTATATCCTCCTGTAGCACATCAATTACTGACAAGGGCCACTGAAGGCCATGCCCTCACAAACATGCCAAAGAAGACCAGCTCATAGAGTACATCTAACAAGTTCAAATGGTAGATCAGGAAAAAAAAACATGTTGACAGAAAAAAAACACAAGAATAAACAGCATTGACTTTGTAATCTGTCAAGGATGTTGATTGTGTCTGAAGAAGTTATTTTGCACAACGTGGTATGTCGGCAAATATAAAAAGAGAGCTGTGAGATCTGTCAGTGGGTTAAATTGCAAATGTGTAAAGTTGACATCATATGACACTACACAGAATGTTAACATACTCCAACATCAGCCACCTCTGCCCTCAGCATGTGGTGGTACCATGGAAAGACCACCAGGTGACCACAAGCCCGCTGGAGAGCAGTCACATTCTGAGAGAGAGAGAGAGAGAGAGAGAGAGAGGACAGTAGAACCAAAACAGAATCCGGGGCTTTTCAATCATGAATCCAAATGGACCAGGTTAAAAAAAAATGCATTATTCAGGGGTCAGAAATTTTTGGCAGCTTATTTAAATTTATGTACATTTATTTAAATCAGTTTTATCCCTATACATATTTACATTTATTTGGCATTTGGAGATTGAAAAACAAACAAGTGCTTCTTGGTCTTGAGCAAGGTCAAAACGACCATTCTTGTTTATCAGTTTCTCTTTTCATTGTTGACAAAGGCATGTTTTCTTAGTATGACCACAACTCACAGCTGACAGACAGGTATCGACTTTGTGTGGCTAGTAAGATGTTTATGGTGCCATAAAGCGGAGTGATATATGTGGTAAAATGTCCCAGTGCTATTACACTGTATATATCAGCACTCTTGTCCAATCAAATTACTTGACCAGAACTAACTGTTGTATGATTTGAATTGGACTGCTGTCAACTCTGGGCCATTGGAAGTTGTTCTTTGGCTGGATTTGGCCTACAGGCCCCCAGTAAAATCGACCCAGAATACTGTATAATGAATCAGTGTTGGTGCAATGTTCACTGGGTTATCTTTCCACCAAGGACCGTCAGTCCCGTGAGGAGAGTCCTCCCTGATCACATGATTGTGTGGTTGTGCTTGAGAGCCTGATGAGGGGGAATGGTTGGAGAATAGATGGAGAGAGAGAGAGAGAGAGAGAGAGAGAGAGAGAGAGAATAACAGAGTTTGGGTCAATAACAGCATACTGAGTTACAGCATTATGAATAATCCTTGGGGAATGATCCCTCACTCAAAGTGAAAGCTGTACGCAGGCCATTCAGTCTGGTCGGGATGTCTGTGACCAGCCTGATGGTGAAGCAGTTACTGTAAAAACCAAAGATGTGCTGTCAGTGACATGAACATACAGTGACTCTATGTGAGACAGATATGTGAAATTCAAACCACACAGGGCAATAAGGCTGTAACAATAATGTTCTCTCTGGGATCCTAATAAACACCAGAATACTCACTTCAGAGACAGCACCACTCTGGCCTCCTACATACAGAACATGTTTTAGTTCAAACTTTATGTAAAGCAAAT
Source organism: Chanos chanos (assembly GCF_902362185.1). Lineage (NCBI taxonomy): Eukaryota > Metazoa > Chordata > Actinopteri > Gonorynchiformes > Chanidae > Chanos > Chanos chanos. The sequence continues at coordinate 46,457,020 of NC_044495.1, forward strand.
CAATAAATATCACAATCAGATGAATTTGAAAATAGTTACACTTTGGTAGCAGCTACCTCGGTGCCCAAAATAAGCTTTAGAATGGAAAACACAATAGCAATTAGTTAAACATGATTAGATAGATTAGATAAACAAGTTTATCATTGCAGATGAGATAAGACAGAATTATAGCCTGGAGCAGTGGTTCTCAACTCCAGTCCTGAGGGCCCCCTGTCCTGCATGCCTTTGTTTTAACTCATCGTTATCACGGCTAATTGAGCTAATCAAGGGCTTGATGATTAACTGATCAGTGAGAATCACTGGTCTAGAGTATTAGCGTGTAAGGCAGAATTATAGTGTGGGATCTGGTCTGATAGAGAAGGAGAGGTAGACAAAATTGACTGAGTTGTGATGGTTGTGTTTTTTCTTACTGGATGCAGTCCTGGAGAAATCTCTGTTCAGGTCATTGGTGATGCCTCTGTAAATGACCTTTTCTTTAAACAAATGACGGTGGGGTTTGATTGCTAAAGGATTATTCTGCATTTGCATGACTGACATAAACCTTTTTCAGTGTCAATGGTGAAAGATGAGTCTGTAAAGGCAGGAGGTTATTTTGAGGAGCTGACAAGCAGTGCACTGGACAGTGAGAAGCAGCATGCCAAAGAAATGAGAGACAGGGATGGGAGGAGGGGATAATGAGAGAGAGAGAGGGAGAGAGAGAGAGGGAGAGAGAGATTTTTAGTATGAGAAAACAACAGTAGTCCAGCGCTTTCTGAAAGAGGACAGTCAAACATAGACTGAGACTGTAACTTGATGAAGACGTCATCACGCACAATGCCTCAGTGCTGAGGAGAACGATAAGCCACGATGACAATCATGACAGAGCACAGCCGAGGGATCTCTTATGAAAATGAACTTTTAATGCAAACATATGTGCGAAGGTCATTTTAATTTCTACTGGCTGCCTTTGGGCTCAGAGTACAGGAATGACTGATCAGGACCAACCACATCTTAGTCTTTAGCCCCTGGATTTAAGTGACAGATTCGAGAGTCATGTCCACTTCCTGTGTAAAAAACATACAAGATGTTGTATTTCAGCCTGAACTACATTTATAAGACAATCACACCCAAAGCTACAGTTAGATACCTTTGAGTGTTGAGGAATTCTCCTGGTAAAGACAGAACACAGCAGACTAGATGACATCATTACGTCATAGGAGTAACGCTGCAGGGGGTAAAACCAATACAGATGCTTTGAACTTAATATTGAACCTTCCGCGTTCAGAAATGAATGCTGAAAAAGCTTTAATCAGGTGTCTGTGAAGGTCTCTGAGAACCAATCAGCCTTACTCGTGCTTCACTGGCTGATGTACCGTCTCTTAAATTCTCACAGGCATGAAAAAGAATAGAGAGAACCTTACCTGAATTATGTCCAGAGCACCAGAAGATAATGGGCTGAACACCACAAGGAACTGCCTGTCCAGTTCACTAAGCCTCTCCTGAAAGTGAAGGAAGGTTCAGTTTTAGTGTTACCAAAATGTATCTGCATGTTATTCTGTCTTGCCAATACACTGATTTAAAATAAATACATTAAAAAATATTACCAATGTCAGTCATAGGGCGCTTGTGTTAACATCTACTGGAAATAAGTGATGTCAGCAAAAGCTTAAAACCCCAAAATAACACCTTCATGGGAATAACACTGAATGCAATTTCAAAACATAATGAAATATATGAAATATGTTTTGTTTTTTTGGGTTTTTTTTTACAAATTTGTTTGTAATGCTGAAAATGGCAAACATGGTTTGTTCTTCTGGCCTTCTTATTTCAGTTCATAATTATGCTACATACACATACAAGAACATGGTAGTGGTTGTCCCAAAAATCAAAACCCAACAGCATATCCAGTACCATGTTATGATGACAACAGCACTTCTAAATCAGCATGGTCACATTAAAAACAACATTATGCTAACCTTAGGTAAGCTATCTAAATCTTCAGGAACATCAGGGAGTATTTAACATCCTGTCTGCTAAGTGACTCTCATAATCTGTCTGTCTTGCTATCTATGTTGATTCTCTCGGTGTTCTTCCTTCTGGAAAACAAGTATAAAGCTCCAGCAGCTGTGGTGGCCACACTAGCAGTGTACAGCACTGTAGGAACCTTTAAGTGTTGAGGAATTCTCCTGGTTAAGACAAAACATATCAGACTGGAGGACATCATCACGACATGGCAGTAATGCTGCAAGGGACAAAATCAGTATAGAGACGTTGAACTTAAATTTGAGCCGTCAGCGTGAAGCCATAAATAATTTAATTTAACTATGTTTATTGATATTTCTGATCTCTTAGTTGTGGCAACAATCTGCCCCAATTTATGACTCCTTCCCAAAGAAAATTGAGATGCTTGAAGTGAAAACATTTATGCAGCATTCTACAATGCATTCAAAAGTGTAAATGCTTTGGTGATCACTTGTATTTTTTGTTTGTTTGTTTGTTTGTTTGATTCAGTCACTGAAGTTGCAAACCAGGTTACAGTTATGGCAGGAAGGCAAAGAAGTATCCTACTCTTGTTATAAATCACCCACTAAAAGCCAATCTGACACCTGAGACCTTGAGGGTCAGGATAAGGTCTGTGTGGATCTGCTGGTTCACACCCCTTGGCCACTTTCACGAGTGACCAGTTGAGATCGGATCTCACTTCCCCGCTCTATATGCAAATAAGCACGTAAATCATTTCCAACACGTGACCCCCTTTCATTCAATTTCAGTTTTGCTTTTTTGATTGGAGATAGTGCTTATGGCATCTGAGATGTGAGACAAATTTGTTGATCATTCATCGCTGTTTTGGATTGTTTTTGGATTTGTCGAGTATCTCCAACACCCTCCAGCTGGCCATACTAGGGAATAAGCTGAGTTAAATGCAGGCAGAGGCTCGAATGGTTTTCTGACTACATCACTAACGGGCCACAGTATGGAGGACTGTTTAAAGGACACTGTGGTGAGTAGCACAGTCATGTGCCGAATGCTTTGTGCTGTCTCCCTTTTTGTTTACACTGTTCACCTCAGACTGCAAACACAGCTCAGAGTTCTGCCTTCTCCAGAGATACTCTGATGACTCAGTCATTGGAGGAGACATTGAGATTGTGAGCTCCTCAAAGTACTGTGGAGTTCACCCAGGTTACACCTTAGAAAGCACTTTCAACACAGACTCTCTTAACAAAAAAAGGCCAAAGCAAACTAAACCTGTTTAGGACTCTTAGGTCCTTCAATGTCTGCAGCATCAGGACAAGGGATGTACAAAGGCTTGGCAAGCTAATTAGAACAGTTAGCTCAGTCCTCAGTCTTTGCTTGGACTCAGTGGAGACAGCGGTGGAAGATAGAATGGTGACCAAACTCTCGGCCATCGCCAACAACTCTGATCACCCACGGCACGACATGGTAACCAAGCTACGCAGCTCCTTTCATAGAAGACTGCTACATCCTGGGTGCACAAAGGACAGATTCAGGAGGGGCCTTGTGCAGCTATTAGACTATTCAGTAACAAATAAAGGAAATATCAACATTCTATTCATCACTAAATTACAGTATTTTTACACCTCTGCCAACTCTTACTCCAAAACTGTGCCTCAGGTATTGTCTGTTTACAGTTGTGTAACATGATGTACAATGTACATTGCTGCTCTGTACAGTACTGTATTGTAGTGTAAGAATATTGTATGGTTCATGTGTGTATTGAGAGTGCATAGTATCTTTATATTACATTGGACAGAGTATACTGTGCAGTGTATTTTTGTATGGTATATAGAATATATTGTATGGTGTGCATTGTGGTGTGTTGTGTGTTACTCCCCCATCTTTCTGTTTCTGTGTACATTTTTCTCATGCTGCCGCACAAAAGAATTTCCCCTAAGGGGTGAATAAAGTTTATCTTATCCCATCTTATCTTATCTTATTAAGAAAGCTCTACTAAACTTTGTTTTCCACGTTCTCTCTCTTGCTGCCCCTCTCTCTTCCTCTCTTCTCTTCCTCTCTCTTACAGACACACACACACACACACACACACACACACCCCTTAAGCCGTGCGAGCCCTCTCTCCTGAAATACCCTCCACTTAGCCTGTGACTTTTCTGAGCTGTGGGGCAGCTCTGCTAAGGAGGTGTATGCCTCCCCCCGTAACCTTACGTTACCTCCATGGAAAGGCACACAAACTCATACAGACAGCGGTGTTTCTGAACATTTGGGGGCCCTAGGCAAAACCCCCTTTGGGGCCTCCACCCCGACACCCACTGTTCACACACTCCACCCCTAGACAACCCACATATACAAAACTAACTTTCCATTAACTACATTGAATTAGTTTCCCATGATTTGACACCTCCCTTATGTGTTCTGTCATTTCACAGCATTTCATTTAACATATCACAATCATAACCCTCATATTCTGGGTTCAGTAGCGTAACTTATACCTTAGTATTAGTTTGCTTTGCTGTATCTCTGCTTTACAGATGCTATAGGCTACCCACGTTGGGCAATGTTAGCATGTTCCTACTGTTTGCGTACAGCATTTTTTTGCTGTGTTTATATTACTGCTTTCAATTATGAAAGTAATAATTGAAATCATTAATCTTTAATAAGTGTATAAGTGAATTAATGCCCTCCAAGGTGCTCTGATATGGAAAGTAATTGATGAGGCAAAGGCAAAGAGCTCCAAGACATGAAGTGGAGTGGAATCTTCTCCACCCAGGCTAATATTTTTCCACATCAGGACAGGGCATCATCCCTCTGAAGTGTCCAGATCTATCTATCTATCTATCTATCTATCTATCTATCTATCTATCTATCTATCTATCTATCTATCTATCTATCTATCTATATGTATGTATGTATGCATGTATGTGTGTGTGTGTGTGTGTGTGTATATAAATCTTATACGTCTGTGTCAGCGAGGCTTCAGCTACAGATGACCTCTGGGTGCCTTTCTCAACCTGACGTCTGTTGCCCGAGGCCCCCCTTTGGTGAGGTGCCCGTTTGCAGCATTTGTCTGGTTTGCTTGCCCTCTAGCTTTACCTCTGCACACACACACACAACGATGTGTTGACTGAGGTGACTGCACACACACACACACACACATAAAGATGTGTTGACTGAGGTGACTGCACACACACACACACACACACATAAAGTTGTGTTGACTGAGATGACTGCACAGTTACTTCAGCAGGCTCTGCATGAAAAAGGGTGCTCTGACAACAACAACAACAACAACAACAACAACAACAACAACAACAACAACAACAACAACAACAAATCAGTTAGCAATGCTTAATTCTATAAATATGTAAAATGAATAAATAAAGGCAAAAGTTCGCATGGACCATTTTTGTAAATACAACATAAACCAAGTTTTCTTGGTTAACTGACAAATTCAGTGTATCTGGACATATTCCTTCACATGCTAACTGTTTTTGCCTTATTACTTAGATGTTTCTAGTCATGTTACCTACTTAACCCATGGACCTCTTGAGTAATATGAGTGCACTGCATTATTTTTGTAAGACAATTTAATAAATGTATAATTTTTGGATCTTACCCCTGACCCACCCGGTCGTGTCCCATGACACACTTGTGGGTCATGAACCCACAGATTGATAAAGACTGACTTAGAGCATCTTTTCTCACCACTGCCTCTCTTACCGGCCTCTCTTACTGGCTACTGGCTACTTCTCCGAGCAGTGAGGAGCTCTCAGCTTCTCTGTGGTTTCTTATCATACAATTAACCAGGTGCTCTTTGATATAGCCTGTGAACTGCTCAAAAGGGAGGAACTGAATTGCCAATTGAATAAGTTTCTTAAGCTTTGAATCTGTCAGACAGCTTTCTTGCCATAATGACAGACTTTAAATAAAGTGTTTGAATTACTGAGCTCTCTTCCAGGACTTACTTGCAGTGCCTTTGCTCTGAGCCATTCTTACTGAAATCCCAACAGGACTGAGTATTTGGAAGAAATACCAAACAAACATTACGTGAATGAATGCATAACAGCGTGCATGCAGATCAATTCTGTTACATGTACTGTTAATTAACATAGCACATGTAAATCAACCTTCCAAGAAATGTTTGAGTTAAAGGTATGCGCTGTGATCCTGTCTGTGAAGGTCAGTGTGGCTGCATAGAGCATTCTGAATGAGCTACATTCATGTAGAGTGAAAGCTCTGTATTGATACACAGAGCAAATCAACCTGTATCTCTTCACATCTCTCTTGTCATAGCCTTTCAACCACATATGGTGGGTTGTGGTTATCGATATGTTGAATTGTGTACACAGCTATATTGGCTTTAGCAACCAATGATTAGGCTCATGAAATTCAAATTATGCAAATGGATTTATCATGTTGGATATCGACAGTATGCATGACTGCTCAACAGAATTCTTCCTTTCTTAGACTATGGCAGAGTCTAAATGAGGGAGAATATGGATCAAAATGTAATTTATTTTTATTCTTTATTTTATTTCAGTTGGATCCCCATTAGCTGTGCCAAAATCGACAGCTGCTCTTCCTTGGGCTCACTTAAGTATAAAAATCACTGAAAAGATTACACAACAATAGTGTATGTTACATTCCAGCGTTTGTACTCTCTCTGTAGTAGAGACAAAACAAAACATCCACTTCAAGAACAGATCTTACTGACAGTTAAACTGCATTAAATGTGATTACCAGAAGCTGTGCTTTGTGACGTTGCCTTATTTGTTTTTGAGTGTTGATCTGTGCCTTATTGATATGAGAAGGTAGGGAGTTTTATGCAGACATTGCTCTATACACCATTGTACAAGTTAGTTATTACTCTGGGAACTGAGAACTGGCCTTCAATTGCATGTCTAGTGGAGTATGTGTGCAAGTCTGAGCTTTGTCTGAGTTGAATATAGAGGTATAACGGAGCTGTTCCATGTGAAGACTCAAAGTGAAGCCTGCTGCATGTCTCCAACTCTGAGCCAGCTGAAGCAGGAATTGATTGTTATTGCACGCTATCAATGTTTGTTAGGAACCCTGGAGGTCAAGGTGCACTGCCTTATTCAGGACCAACTGAAGTTCTGCATAGATCTTTCTTTGTGGTGCTTGACCATGCTACCTAGCAGTTGTCAAGGTGAGACAAAACCAAAGCACTCAATACCTGCCTGATTGACTCAGAAGTTAGGTATGTGCTACAGCACTTTATTATGGCCAGTCCTTTATTCATTTTGTTCACAATATTACTAATGAGCTTTTACTAGGACAGCTTAAAGAAGACTGCTTGGTTTCCTTTACGTTTTGAACTGGTGTTTTGTTTATAACAAGGTTAAGGCGTGGCTCCTGGGTGAATGAATGACTGGACACAAATACCATGCACTTTGTCTTTGATATATTAAAAGTGAAAGATGCTCGCCTGTCTTTTATTAGGGGAATAACTTTAGTTCCCTTCCAAACCTGTAGAAAATGATTGTTCCAGACTGGCGCTAAGTACATGACTGATAGGAGGAGCATGGGGACCTGCTGCCATTTTAAGAAGTTTGCCATGTACATTGTCAATGCCTGGCTGCCTGTCTTTACTGATGGACTTAAGTAATGAATTCAAAATGACAAGATTTATCTTTCATGATGAGATGTTATTTATAGATACATCATTCATATCAATGTGTAATCACTCTTGTCTCAGTTTGTCCACTTTATTACTAAAATATTCATTTAGGTAATTAGTTCTTGGGATTAGTGATAAATGTGACACCAGATTTGATGAAGGTCAGATTTAGAGAGGGGTATCTTCTCATGATGTTATTTAATTTACTCCACCACCTTTCCCACTATTTTTGATGCTATTTAACTGAAATGTGTAATATTGTTTTTTTTCTTTGGTTAAGTTGTTTGGTTAAGGCATGATTTCTCTGTTTGGTTTCCTGAGAAGACCTTCTGTAGGACTGTTTGTTAAGTACTGTCAGAGTAGCTTTGGGTGACTGGTCTTTCTGTGCAATAGTCACCACATTATGATCACTGCAGCCTATTGAAACTGAGATGGCTTTGGTGTATCATCCAGTTGCGTTTATGTAAATGTGATCAGTGCAAGAGTGTGTTGTCGTGGCCAAGTTATTAATATAGATTCTTGGAGGTTGAATTACAACCTGTTCCATACAACCTGCACTACAGATAATGAACATCCTCTGTTTAACAGGCACTTTGTCCCAAGTCAGTCAATGTTTAAATCTCAAGCAAAGATAGTTTCCATATTTAGCTCAGTGACTTTGTTCAGCATTTCACTCGCTGTGTCCGTATACTTCCACTTCAAGCTCAGTGGTTTATTACAACAACCCACTGAAATTGATTTTAGGTGAGGTAAATGAAGTTGCAGCCATAACACCTCTATATCATTTTGGCATAATGTCTTCTCTCACTTTCACTGGAATGTGATTCTGTAGATACAGAGCACCCTCATTCTACAACCCTCAGGCGTGTCCTAGGTAGTTTGGCAGCAATAGACACAAAACATGTAAAAATAGTTTTTTACGCCCAAAGATTTCATTTGTATGCATGTGTACGTGTACATATTTATGTGTGCATATTGTCCATGTATGAACATTAGTAGTTCAACACTCCCCCTCTCTCACCATGGTGATGAGTATATGGTGAGTTTATTGCACCTTAGAAAAGCAACCCCCCCCCCCCCCCCCCCCCCCAAAAGATTTTAAGCTTTACCCAACACCGTGTTTCTTCCTTAAACCTTAGAAACCTACCCAGAGTGGGCGGAGGTGGCACTATCTGTTGATGCGAATGCTTTTCCAGTGCAATGAGCTCTTTCCAGTTCAGCTGCACTAGGATCCAGGTACATTATCACTCTGAACAACTTCAAACCTACACGTTTTTCATTCTCTGTCTCTCTACTGCTGACAATGATCAACTTATACTACCTCAGCTGTCCTTCAAGATAATCTACTTTTGAATCAGTTACCATCAAAGATTCTGCCAGTGGACATATATCAGATTTACGGGACGTATGGTCGGATGAGAACTCAGCCTTTGACAGCTGACAGATCATCTAGCTCCTTCTGTGTAAACTGGAGACTTTAAGGCCTTGGCCCTGTGTTAAAATAACATCTTCTCTTTCGTTGACTGTATCCATAATGGTGTGCACAGAGACCTTCAAGCTGCTTTCTTGTTACTGTAATAATTCTTTACAGAGCTTTCTGTTGTTCCAGCAGGTCACAGACTTTAGCTAGTGAAATGTAGTCTGCATTACAGTTTTGCCCTCCTGCTGGACATGTTGGATTAGTCCTTGATACAGGTCCAGATGGCATACAGACAGGAGATCCAAACTTCAAAAGATCAAAATCTAAAATCCAATTTGACTGATGTCAGTAATAAATCCAACACCTGCAAACAACCTTCTATATTTTGGTTGAAATTCAGAGATTCCCAACCCAGCAGGAGGCAGACACTTCCACATAGCAAACAGAAACAGGGTCAAAGCAAACTGTGCAGAAATTCAAGAGACATAAACATGTTTTGCCTTCAAACTAGTACACAAGCAACATATCCTTGTCACTACATTCATCCAAGTGGTAACTGGCTAATCCTAGACCACAAAGATTATTAAGTGCCTCGCATATAAATGTAATTCCCATGTCATATATAATCCAGTAACTGAAAGTTAATACATTTTTTTCTGTTTTGATCTGAGATATGTCCCTCCATGTATGTTTGTGTGAGGAAAAGTTGTTAAAAGAGGCAGGAGTCTGCAGTTGCCGGCCTGTGTTGGAGTGCTAGCGTTTGAATTTTCTCCTGGATGCTGGGTATCACAGGGTGTAAAAGTAGCTTTAGGTGATCTATCGATCCAGGGCCTTCATCTGCTCATTAAAGCGAACAGCATGGATAATCACATCTGTAGGATTCCCTGAATCTCCTCTGTGCCCCACTCATTCGCTCCAATTTATTTGATGAATAAACAGACGCTGCTCCTTTTTTTTTTTTTTTTTTCCATGGGAACAGAAATACACTGCTCACCACGGATACTCACCCATTGCATTTTAGTCATCACCAACCAAGTTCCACAATGAAAAAATATTTCTTATTGCTCTAATTATAAGCATTTGTGTTATATGTGTGGGCACTGTTTTATGAAAAAAAAAATAAAAAAACAAAAAACAAAAACTGTGTTCAGTGAGGTATTCATTTCAAAAAACACTACACTAAAATAGCATTTTGAAGGTTTTAAATAGGTCAGAGTATTTTGACAAGACTGAAACTACTACAGACATGCAGTACTCAATTACACAGTGTACTTGATATGTATGGGTTAGATTTGTAGGTACAGAACAAAGTTCTACACTGAGGTTTTAGGCCAGAGAGGACTGAGTGAACAAATCAAAAGATTCCAGTGGATTAATATATATATGTATACACACACACACACACACACACACACACACACACATATATATATATAGCAAGATCCCCGCTAGGCTTTACATGCTGTACCATGTCACTGTGACACTTTCTCCTCCTAAGCCGTCACTAGCTGTGCCCGAATAGCGTCTCCTCGTAATTCATCTGACAGCTAAGACTTTTATCTCTCTCTCCCCTCTGCCTCCGTTTACACTCCCCTATTTTGGAAATGCACACACAAAAGAAATACAGTGAGGTGAAAAATACTGACTCATTGAATAGAAAACATGCTTTGTGTCTTACAGCAGTGTCTTAAGAAATTTGTCTATTACCAGGTCAGTCCTATCCATTCAGCCTGTCCTTCAGCTGTGGGTTTGGCTGTATTTTACATGCCAATGATAAGAGCCAACGCAAATATGTAGAGCATTTGAAACGCTCAAACAAATAAGAGCTTCCTGTCCCGGTATTTTAGACTGCTCCTTCTCCCTGTAGAAATAGAGCCAAAAGAGCTCAGTCTTTTTTGTTAAAGGAACAAAAATACATGGGTCTCTGAAAAGACCATAACCCAGAACATGTTTTTGATAAAATGGAGGCTGTCTGCCAGAACTGTTGTGCAATAGACTTAAATTGCATTTACTTGAAAATCACATTAATGTATGCATAACTTATTACTTTTAGTGGGATAATATATCTCCTGTATGTGGCCATTATCTGAAGCTTTTGAAGTGTACAGGTAACTGCCAAAATAAAAGAGACACTTGAATACGTGTGTGGTGGCCCAGAGAATCCTGTCAGCTGTCAGTAATTTTTTATTTATGTAAAAAGACAAATGAAGATTAAAAATGAGGTCAATGGTAAAATCGAATTTTTCTGTAATTTGGTACATTAAACCCTCGAGTCTAGAGAAATGCTTCTTAAGATTTTTGTTGTTGTTCACCTTTGGACAGTTGATAGCAGAGCGGCAGCTTTGTCACTAACATGAACATAAGCCATTTCCGTTTTGCAGTCCTATCCCTTCTGAAATACTGTTGTTCGCCTGAAAGAGAATCTCTAAATCAAAGCTAATTGTCAGTTTGTCCCTCAAATCAGTCTGGAGAACTGCCCAAACAAAGAAAGTGATTAATCAAGCATTGATTCAGTTACAGACACAGACAAGAGCTGATACAAAACTCTAGGCAAAGACATTTAAAAAGGAATCAGAACAGTTTAAAGTTATCAAAAAGCTTTTCTTGCTTTTTATTGTCAGAATCATGCAGACCATTAGTAGGTTTGGGAGATAGATATTTAAATTCTGTTTGAAACAGCTGCATTTTTTTTCAGAAATCTAAATAGGTTAAAAATGAAAACATTTCACCAGACAATGGCAAGCCACATAAACAAGGGTGAGGAACCATATAGAAAACAGGTGCTTTCAGACAGGGTTAATTCCTGAGTAAATGAAACAGTTTGCATCCCTTCATCTTCACAGCCATGTTCATAAACAAACAAACAAACAAAAAAGAAATTAAAGAAAAAAAACAAAACAAACAGCACCAGCCCAGTCAGGCCATTAGAGGAAGTGTGGAGTGAAGATTAAAAGTTCACTGTGTCTTTGGCAGGAGTTTCAGTGAGTTACACTGCTCCACTTGCTGCTTTTCTTTGAAGAACAGTTGCTAAGGTGATGTTGACATGGAGATCTGAGGGGCAGACATCAGCAGCGGTGAAAAGCACATACTCCTTGACCTTGCTGTCTTCGCGCTGGTTCGAGATGCAAGGCAAAAGAGATGAACGCATTTGAGTCTGTCAACTACAAACATCAATCTAAGGCAAACCTTTTTTCTGTTCTGCTTTGGAATATGCATTTGTGAATAAAGAACACAGGCTGTGTCTCATATGGCCAGAAGAATCCTTCATCATTTTTCCAAACACAGAAGTGCATGTGTGATGCACGCCAAAGGAAAGCTACACGCCTGAGTGCTTCTTTTTCATTCTAAAAGATTACCTTCGTCTAGTGGTGAATCACTTCTATCCTGATGGGCGTGGAATTTTCCAGGATGGTGAGGACCCCATCCATGGGGTACGTGCAGTCACTGAACGGTCTGATTGTCATAAAAACAATATGGACCATGTGCCAAGTCCACCTCAGTCAGCGGGCATGATTCCAGACACTTTCGGGAGATTCTGGAGTGTCACCCAAGGCAGTATTTTCCATAACCATCAACAGAACACCAAATGAAGGAATCTCCTCTGGAATAATGGTATTTCATTTCTTCACTGGACTTCCAGAAAATCCATACCATGGCACTCTGACGCTGCTCTGGTGGCTCATCTAGCTCCTTTCCACCGGGATGGTGCCAGTGACAGTGCCGGTGCCGGTGCTTAGCTAGGTCTGCCTTGGTGCCTTTTGAGAACCAGCCCGCGTTTCAACAGGTTTGAGAACTGACCGTTACATAGTGAAACTTGGGGTAATTTCTGTGGCGAAAAAAAATCATGGAGGACAGAACGCATCTGCTTTGCTTGCTTTTTAGAAATGTACTTTTAGGCCAGGCTTCCACGCAGCAATACACCTCACGAATACACCCCTACCACTTTTTGCTCTGGGGGTGAAATTCGTGAAAACAGCAAGCCTGTCACCTAGCTCAAAGGTTTGAGTGCTTAAATCAAGGTCTACAGTGGCCTATTTGCCAGAGCCATTGAGAGAGTTTTTCTACCACTCTGGCCCCGACTATGTTCATGTAACATGTAAACAACAACCCGTGTTGATGTAGACACAAATGGTTGCCCATACATCTTTTAATCATATACATGTTTTCATGCTACATGTAGCCTTTAACCTCCGCCATCTTGGTCAGACTTTTTTTTGTTACTCCCGCCTCTCTGGAGAACGTTACGTACCAAACACATCACATGCTGAACTGACTGGTTCTTGCATGGTTCTCATTTGCATAGCCACTGACATCAGTGGTTCCAACTTTTGGACCAGCAATTTTGGGGAGCCATACCAGTGCCAGCTTTTTGGCACCGCCACCAGTATTTTTTCAGTGGAAATGCGTGGCTCCAGTTCTAGATTAGGCACCGGCATTGGCACCGCATTAGTGAAAAAGGGTAATCATGGCCAGACACCCTGTTAAGGATATTTTTTTACATACAAGTGTTTTCTTTACTTTGGCAGTTAGCTGTATGTCATAGATTCCCTCATTGTGTCCTGATTCCCCTGAGGGCAGCTGACCGTCAGGCCTGTGGCTTCGGAGCACAGCGCACCTGAAAAACAATGAGCACTACCCTTTTGTTCAGGGCTAGTGTTTCTTCCCCACTGCTCTTTCCAAAAAAAAAAAAAAAAACTGCTTTGAGCTGACTGCTGTGCCTCTCAGATCTCCTTGACCTCCTAATTGTCTTGACAAGGCACTTGCCCTAGTCCATCATCAAAGGGCCAGAAGCGTGTAACATCCTAGGACCTTCCCCCTGCGGCAGACTGTCCGAGGCCATGTCTCTGTGTGCTCCTTGCCCTCGGCTCACTCCGGACACTGGCGACAACCCCATTCACCCCCCCCCCCGACACAACCCCTCCCCACCCCAGCCCATTCCGATCTGTGGCCTTTCTCCTTGTCTTTTCATGTAGAATGTTCTCAGATTGTACTGACATGCGTTGTACAGATGACAGTAGACAGAATCACTGAGCTGAGGAGTTTGCACTGAGGAGACCTGTAAACATTTTAGGAATTTGGGCTTCAGAAAGGACGGAAATGCAAGTGGGAGGTCAATATGCCAGTTATCCATTCAAAGCCAGTTCTTGTATAACTGCATCATAACTATGTCACCATGTCATTTTGGCTCTGAGCACAAATTCTCGCTTAGCTAACAGTTCGCTTGACAGGAAGTGACAAGGGCATCTTAAGTCAGATGAAAATCTGACTTCAATGTCTTGTCATAGCTGAATGTACATATTTCATGTATGCCTATGTGATTATGGTACATCCCTCTATGTACTGTAAAATGATATTATACGGATGAGATATGATACGTATATGACAGAGACTATAATCACATCCTGAATCCTATGGTGTTATATGACTGAACTTAAAGTAACACGTTCGAACACATACACATGCACAAAAACCTTGATTTTTATTTATTTATTTATTTTCACATAGATACTGTCTGTTCACTGAAACAAAATGAATTTTTTAAAACACTTAGGCTTTGAAATACAGTCCCTCTCTCAGCCAAGCGGAGATCCAAGATTATTTAAGATTACTGAAAATGTTAGCACAGTGGAGATTTGCGTGAACAATCGACAGCCTTGTGTGATTTCCCCCGCTCCCTCAGCTTATCAGTTGCCTGACACACAACACAAATGGTGTGAGGGAAGCGCTGTTTCCACATTTATATTCTTAATCACCTCGTTTCAAATCACAGCCGATTGAAAAGCAGACCTGGTGCTACTTAATAAAAGAGAGACTCAAGGAGGTTGATGCTCTCAAGAAGCTAGGCTCTTCTTTGCCCTCCAACCTGAGAATGTATTAGAAATTCATTATTGCGAATTTGCAAAGTGTGTACGTACCCTGGCCAAGGCTAAAGGGGTGTTTTGGTTTCTGTTCATACAGCTGTGAGGCAGTCAGGGAAAAGGAAAGACGCTTATGGGTTCTTCTTTTCAGTTCTGAGGGCTGCCAGAATTATTCAGGGTTGCATGACTGGTCTCTGGATCCATTGTTTTAATGCCTCAGAGCTGCTGTTTTTCAATACTGCAAGTCTGAAAGTATATACATGAAAATGATTTTGGGTGTGTTGTGTGATTAGTCAAACTAGAACAGTTACTGTTTGGCCTTTAATTCGTCATATGTTTTCTACTCAAAACCTAAGCAAACATAGATTACAATCATACAACAATTCATACCAAAAAACAAAGAGAGAAGGCAAAATGAAGGACGTGTTTAGTGACATACTGTAAATTCTCAAATAGTGGCTGAGGCCTTTATTTACCTCAGCTGAAGAAAGAACCCGGCCTTGATTTGAGAGAGATTATTATTTATGATTTGTCCTTTTTTAGTGGTGTATTTTAGTAATGCACCAATACAACTTGTTGGGACGCGTATCCGGCCGATACAGCATGGTAAACACACGTACTTGGTATCTGCGTCATAATCTAATGCTTGCAATTACAAATACACTGACGTATAATGACGAAGCCTGTAAACTTGCAGCGAAACTAACAGCGGAGCCCTAGTGTTGCAATCAAACTTGGAATCATGTCAGCTATTTGGAATTTCTTTAAACTTGAAAACAAAGAAAATAAAACTGCTAACTGTAATACTTGTAGCACAACTATTTCAAGGGGAGGCACAAATACAAAGGACTACAACAAAGGCAATTTCATAAAACATTTAATCATCATCCTAGAGTACTGGAGAAGCGACACAGTCCAATTCCCTCCTTTGGCATCCCCAGCTCAGAAATTTCCACCAGTGCCACGCACTAGTTTTGAGAGTGAGCGACTCTTCCGCACAGCCTCTCAAGTTGTTAATGAGAGAAGAAAGCGACTTACGTGTGAGAGAGCGGAAATCCCTCTCTTTATTAAGAAAAACCTTCCCCTTATGTTTACGTTTACTCAGCCAAGCTAGATAAGCTACAGTATGCTTGTTGTCAGCTAGCCAGACTGTTTGTGACTGGCTCATGGCTTTGTAGAGTAGGTACTTAAACATTTCTACGTTTCGAATAATAAACATTTTCTTTGAGTAACTATAATGCTTCTTTCATTTACCACCCGAGCCTTTCTATAATTAAGGCTATTTTTTTTTTTACCTGGCCTGTTTTTGGAACCAGTCTTTATTTGCCCAAACAGGTGGCACCCCCGGCTATAATTTGAAATCCGGCCATTATTTGAGAATTTACGGTATGTGTCGCTGTAGAGCAAATTCACAGCGAGTAGAACCTGAAAGAGATGAGAGGTCATAATTTCCTCAACCTTGTGACCTGGGTTTGACCCGTGAACACAGCTATATCCTCTCGTCAGTGACATTCGTAATCTAAAGCGTCAAAAGCTCCTAGTTCATCACCAGTCATTCCCCCTCCTCTTCCCCTCTGTTCTCCGTCCTATCTTTACTCACTCCGTCCTCCATCTCTAAACATTACTTACCCCCATAACATGCGCCTTCTGTAAAACAGCATAATCCCAGTCCGTAAATCAGTCATAATCCCAGTTCATAAAACAACGATAATCCCGGTCCGCAATGAAGGTGCAAGGACTGAAAAATAGGAGATGTCCACACATTAACAGGTTTTACACAGCATAACTCTGTGCTGGTGTCTGTTAAAGTCCTATTTTTAGGAGGAACAGGCTTCTCTGGAGCTTCTAAGTACATTATCGTGGTCCATCGTATTTCCTCTCTGCCAATGCAACAGCCCACACGTGTGTTCATGGAACCAGACGCACTGGCAGCAAACTGCTGAACTCAGCATGAAACTGAGGAAAAAATAGAATGAATGAAGCTCTCGTTTCTGTCCTGTCTCTGTTCCACTTTGCTTTTCCTGCTGTCAGACAGCTGAATGATAGATGATAGTTCTTTTTTGTTCTCTTTGATTTCACAGTATCAACTGATTGAGATGTGCATCATGTCTTAAACTCAGAAGCTGCTCCCAAGCAGGTGCAGTCACACTACTCTCAACTGAGCTGTTAAATAAACAGTCTGACATCAATTGCAATGAGTGTACACTTGCATTTCTTAAATCCAAATTCATAAACTCACAGGACTGCACATTTTTGCTCTAACCCAGGTCTTGCTCTTCAGGTTCAACTGGTTAGCCAGCCCATTAGCCAAATCATGACCTCGTCTCACAAAACTGTCTTAAGACTTAAGACGATTGTCTAATTCATCTTAAGAAGCATGTCTTGTTTGTTAGGTGTTTCCCAAAAGCATCTTAACGTAAGAAGCTCTTGAAAATCATAGTAGATTTACAAGTGCCACTGACCAATCCTGGACGGCTTAGCATGTCTTTAGGACCAAAAGCACCCCACGTGCCACTTCCATGACTCACTACAAACTACATCTTTACCTATTAATTTTTGCAATTGATTTAGCCTATATGTACCTTTGTATTCAGTAGATGTAAAATATCAACACATTATGTGTGGTATGCCAAATGTCCATATTACAGTAAATGATTTGGTTTGAGTGGAGAAACTATTTCTACAGGGGTTCATGGCTACAGACATATTAACTTTGTTGCCTTAACAAATGTTGCACTGTTAAATGAAATTAAAATTAAAGGATTTTTTTTTAATCATCCCACATATTTTTATTTTTGAAAAAGCCTTTAAGACTCTGTTGACCATGGTAGTTTTCTTTTTTCTTTTACTTTTCATTCCTCATGTTATGTGTTAGAGACGTTTCTTTTCTCTCTCTCTCTCTTTTTCTTTTTTCTTGACAGAGGTCTAAAAGAGACATTGCCGATGGTGAGGTTAAGACACATTCATTGGTGTGTGGAATGTGTTCCATCAGACAAAAAGTTAAACAAGTTTGTATCTTTACATCGTCCACTCCACTGGCAAAGTCAAGGTCCTGTCCCTCCCTTTAGCTAACCACATAATGAATCCAAGAAATAATCAATATGCCTTTAACTACCTCGCCTAAAACGTCAGAAAAAGTCATTTTTTAAAAACAATGCTTCTATTGTTTATCTTCAGCTGAATGTTTTAAACTTGATATTTTGCATTTAACTGTATTTCAGTCATTTAGATCAGGGCAGTTATTAATTGAAATTGGCCAGATTACAATACCAAGCCATGTGCATGGGCCAGAAAGTTTGGGCAGCCTACTTACAATTACATGCATACCTTAATTTAAAACCAGTTTAGCTTTATACATACTGTATATTTATTTATTTTGGGTTTGGATATGATTAAACAAACATTTATTTGGTAATCCAAGCAGGGTTTGAACGGCAGTATTCATCATCAGTTTTTCTTTTCGGTGTTGACAAAGGCATGTTTTCTTAGCTGGACAATAGCTTACCGCTGACAGACAGATATCCACTTTGTGTGGCTAGTAAGATGTTTATGGTGCTGTAAAGCAGAGTGATATATGTGGTAAAATGTCCCAGTGCTGTTACACTGTATGAATCAGCACTATTGTGTGTATATGCCTATTGTCCAATCACATTACTTGACTGGAACTAGTTGCTGTACTATTTGAATTTGCCTCTTTGCCTCTGGGCCACTGGAGGTTGCGCTTGGGCTGCTTTTGGCCTGCAGGCCCCCAGTTTAATAGATGTGGTTTAGATCATTTGTCAGTTCTGTGCAAAGCCATGATTACATTATTACACACTGATCTTTGACTCTGGACATGAAATATTCATATTCATTCCAGTTTTGCAGTAGTTAACATGCCATGCTATGATGTAGAACTTAAAACCGAAAATATGATCTCTTTGGTTGTTATATCAGTGCAAGCGAAGTGGATTGACAAATGGCAGAGAGAATCACAACTTCAAGTAGAATTGCCCTTACCGAATCAATTTACCGAACCTTTCAACAAGCAGACCTCTAAGGCAGACAGCGATGCAAAACATGCACTTTGTGCTGTTGAATTAAGTTTTGCTTGGAGAAACGTGGGTAAAATAGGGACTCTGTGTATACTCTGTATACTCTGTGACCATGCAAGATAGGGACACTAGGAAGGTGCTCGGGTCATCTGTTGCTCTGTGCAGGGGTCTCCTCCAGGTCTGAATCGTTTCCTCGGCTATATCGCACTCTTGATTTTTAAAATGGGTTTGCATATTGGCTCCATGTAAGAAATAAACAAACAGGCAGTTCTAAAGGGATGCCATAGGTCACCGCACACATGGTAGGTTTACAGTACAGCTCCACATCACAGCAGGGTGGAGCTGAATATAAAGGCTCTTGTTTGAGAATCAATGTTCAATTCAATTTGTGTTTTATACGTTCTGTGATCTTTTAAAAAACGTCTCCACATTAAATGTAAAATATGATATTGTCATTTGCTATGCTGCGTGTAACATATTGTAACAGACGTCAGACTGTGATGTGCATGTGTGTCTGACTCAGAGTGGCCTCAAACCAGACTACTAAAAGAATATTCTTCACGAAACCCTGAGGCAGTCTATAAAGTGATGTTGATTAGATGCTGGAGAAGAAAAACAATGCTTTTTTTTTTCATTCTGACCCCATTAGAGGTGAGTAATGACTGAACAAGCTTATCCGGTCTACTTCATATTACCACATTTAGTAGTGTTCTCAAAGACTGAGGTGATCCCCCTCCCGGAATATTCCTCACAGACTAATGTTAGACGTTAGACATGCACATAAACACACATGCATGCACACACACGTGCACTCACGTGTACACACACACACACAGACACACACACACACTCACATACACATACATATTCTCACTCTCTCTCTCTCTCTCTCTCTCTCACACACACACACATACACACACATACACACACACACACACACACACACACAGATAGAGTTTTGGTAAATTTTGCCTTGTGTCGGCTGTTTCTGGAGCTGTAAATAGGATACGGTGTCACTAGGGGAGGTAGTCAGTAGCAACGTGTCTCCATGCTGGGAGATTTAAGCGAATAGATGGGTTTATCCTCATCCATTAAATGACATATCTCTCCCCAAACGACACGCTGCTCCCTGCCTCCCGTGTAGTAAAATCATAACAAATGTCAAGTAAATGTTGGAGATGAGTCTGGCTGCTGTTGTGCTGCATCCTGGTGTAAAATGGTTGGCTTGACTGCTCAGGATTGCAAGCTATGGTAATTGAAATCAAATCCCTCACCCTGTAGTCTCTTTAAATCTTTACCTTTAACCTTCAGTAAGACACACAAATGCTGATTTTACTCTTCTCAGAGCAGATTTAATGATTCAGAAAGGGATAAAAGTTCCCTCACTCTGATATGTCCTCATTAAATGTGTCTTTTTTCTTTTTTTTTCCTTCAAAAATAATTTGGTCAAATTTCCTCTGCCACTATTGGCTCAAGGAGTGATGAGGTTCAATTATCCACAGAATTAGCTAATTAGCCAGATATCAGAAAGTGTAGTTATAGCTGACAGGACAAGTGAGCAGGTGGATAAATTATCTCCAGCTCTCTCCCTGCACTGCCCTTCATGCAAATGGCTTCCGATTTGTCAGACATGGCTGGCTCTCTCTCTCTATCTCTCTCTCTCTCTCATTCTGTGTGTGTGTGTGTGCGCGCGCAGAGAGCACCTTTTAATCAGTTGGCAAATGACCACAATGCACTGCATCTGCTAAGCCAGAAAACTGTTGCTGAAAAACTATATGGTCTCTGGAACATCTTCTCACATGTTAATCGAAAGGTTATCTGCTGAAATGCCTTTCTCCTTTTCCAAGTGTTTGCTCTCACAACTGCCTGCAGTGAGGTGTCATGGCTGTATAACTTTAAATCAGTTTGAGCTGTGTGGCATTTCTCCTTTCAGAAAATGTGGGTCTTTTGTCACACACATTGAAATGTAGTTATTAGCAGTCTTATGCTAGATGGTGAACAACACACAATCACTTTGCATAACATGTCTTTTTTATCTGTGACCTTGAACTGTGATGTGTCATTCTCTCAAGATTTCATCTTTGAAACTCAACAGTGAATCAGATAATATAGAGGTACAATTCTCCATATTAAACAGAGTTTGAAAAAGAAAAGATGATGATCACAATGAACCTGAGCCACATCATGATGACTAGAACAAAGGATATATTCTAAAGGACACAAAATGATGGTTATATTCTATAGGACATAGAATGATGGTTATATTCTATAGGACATAGAATGATGGATGTATTCTATAGGACATAGAATGATGGATATGTTCTATGGGACATAGAATGATGTATGTATGGACATAGAGTATCTGTCACCTTTTTAAGAAACATGTGGAGTTGGAAATTTCTTTGGTGCCCACTCCAAACTGTTTGGTCTAATTTCCTTTCCTAAAAAGCAAAAGAATTTGCAGCACTGTTTGTTTGTTCACAAAATGGTTTATGATCCATGTTTCATTGAACAACATATGATATGAAGGATAGTGTGATCTGTAGAAAAATGGCCAGGTTTAGGAAGTGAGATCTGTAATGTTTGGATGTCTGCAGAAGTAAACTGTGCCATGTTTCTGATGGCACTGATATTTATTCAGCTATGGCTTAAAAAGACATGACCCCACAGATCTTAAAAAGCGTTCCACTCTGGACATCCAGACGCGTTCACACCAACAGCGTTCTGTGGTCACGGCCTGTCCAGGATAATCCCCCTGTCTGCCTCAGCGTTAAAACCAGAGGGGCTGGATCCCCAGAATGTAATGACTTATTAAAAAAACAAGTCAACCTCAAACGCCTCCCTTCCTCTCTGTGGAGTGTGAGAGAAAATTTGGGAACAGAGGGAAAGAGAGAGAAGAGGATAGAGAGAGAGAGAGAGAGAGAGAGAGAGAGAGAGAAACTGAGAGGATGGAGGTTTTTGGAAATTTATCACATCCTCCCACTCGAAAATAGAAAAAAAAAAAAAAACACCAAAAATTAAGCGTTGATTCCCACAGTCTGGCACACAGGAGATGGGGTTGGGGCACAGATTGGTAGCATGTCTTGGGCAGTGCAGAATAAGCCCCCTATTGATCCAGTAATAATCTGTAACACAACTCATGACTGAGCTGAAATCTCCTGACACTACACTGCGGAGTTTTATAAGTTTAAGATGCCTTAACCATAAAGTGAGAGAAGATGCAGACCTTAAAAAGATCATTTGTCTTTCAGCATAGAGGCAAGGTGTGATGTGTTGCTGGTATGCATGTTTCTTTTTGGCTGGACTGAACATTGAACAAAGACTGTCAGGATCTCCTGGTTCAGCCCAGATTTTTCACTTTGTGTTTTTCTCATTTTCAGTCTTCCCACATTTCTCATTACAGCTGAAGACAGAGTCATCTCATGTTTTAATTTCCATAAGGGACTTATTTTCTGTGAAATGCACCTAAAACTTCAACAATCTACCTCCTGAGGAAGACTTTAATTTGTTTGAAGTTTCACTCTGATTCACTGAAATTTCTGTCATTTTTGTTGCTGCAAGGCAGTTTTTATTTATTTATGCATTTTGTTTTCTTTATTTTTTTCTCCATCTGTGCCATTTGCAGTTGTTTTTGAACAAAAGCAACATAAACTCAGACCCCACACATTGGATAATTATTTTCAGGGGAAAAAAACAAAACTTGCTGTGTTTAATACGTATGTTACAAACCCAGTAAATGACTCTACATATTGTGCTACATTTGCAAAGTTTCTGCTTTTGATTATATTCTTGTACACTTATGTGGTGATTTACATCTGAAGGCTCTATCATGTATTTGTCACAGCCTGCACCTTATTTTGGACTTTTGTTTCGAAATGTCTTGTGCTCTTGTTCTGTGTCTGTCTCCGCCCCTCACCTGATTCTGTTTATTCTATTTATTAACCTCATTTTACCCTTGTTAATTGGTACCAATCATGTTTCCCCAGTTTAGTTCTCCTTTTGTATTTAAGATCTTGTGTTTGACCTGTCCTTTGTCTATTGTCGTTTGTGTTCGTTTGAAGACACTGTTTGGCTGCACCAGTTGTATCCAGTTTTGTTTCCTGTTTGCACTGTTTATTTATCTACTAAGTAAAGTCCTCCTTTTTTGTTACCACTATGACTGTGTCTTGCGTTTGGGTCCAGCTCCACTGCACTGACAGTATTGTCCCAACTCAGCCCAGATTTTCTGCATGTGAGATTATAGATTTATAACATGGGCAGAATAATGGGTTTGTTAAAAAGGAGATTAATTTTCCACTTGAAGTTTCTCATATACGTGACTTTCTGTATTATGTTCTTAGGTTTCTAAAGGTTTAAGTGATGTTCACAGCTTGCACTACGTAGTAACATATTTGATGAGGATAGGCTGATTACTCCTAATCACGCTCTCCTGCTCGGCACTGTTCGGGGTTGCTGAGCAGCCGGCCCGCTCCTCAGGGCGGACACCACGGGGACTTCCAATCAGCCACACTGTAGAGAAACACCTCAGACCGGCTAGCAGTCAGCGCTCCTAGAGCTGGTTCCACAGATCAGCGGCAGCCACCGTGTGGGGTAGCGGCGGTGTGATGCAAACCAGCACTGCTACCGCATTGCAGTTCTCTCCCCTCTAAACTGTGTTTGTTTAGAAAAGTTACAGAACCTAAACTTAGCGTCATCCCCATAAGACCCCATGACAAATTCCCAGGCCCTGCCCAAACCCCCTGGTGTGAGCCTGGCTCTTTGCTGGAGAAAAGCCAAAATCAGCAGATGACTTTGTGTGTGTTACCATCCAGCCCATCAGAGTCTGCACTGCAGCTCATGTCCCCCTCTTCCCTAGAGTCTGTGTGCTGTGTGATGCTGGCCTCTGAGACGGAGCCGTGTTTGAAGGATACTTCTAAGTTTGAAAAGACAACCTGATAAATGTGGAGGATGAACATGGCAACTTTTTTTTCTTTTTCCTGCTGAAAATGAATCGGCAGCACATCTTGGTGTTTATCCTTTTGCCTTTAATGTCTCTGAGTGAGAAGTTAATGGTGGATGGTGTCTGTCACTCGTGTTTATTCTCTCTCTGATTCTGACAAGCTGGAGAACGTCCCTGTAATCCTCTCACACACTTATCCCTCCTTGGCAACACAACTTAGCTGCATCTGACCCCACGAGATCCCCGCAAGTGTGCTAATCCCGTGTACCATCACACACTTACAAAACAACAAACACACACATTTCATAAACTCACTGCAGCCAGTAACTGTTTTGCACGACCTTGGTGAAATTTAAGCCAAAGCAGCTACTCTTACATGGGTCAGTCCCACATGTTTGGATAGTAAAACAACACACATCCATTAGGTTCAGATCTCTGAACACACAGACAGTATTATCATTACAGTATTTAATCACTTATCAATGATAAGAGACAAAGTGTTCATGAGATATTCAGTATATACCTAAATACATGTGTATATATAGCTGTGTGTGTGTTCAAGTATCAGCAATGCATGCTTATCTATGCAATCTGTACACTGTATCATACTCTTATTTATGATCATGGCTTTTGACAACATTAAGATTTTTACAGCAGACCATCCAGATTTCTTGTCCAATCCAGTTCTGTAATAACTGTCTGATGTATGCCTTCTGTACTTATTTTAGTTGGCTAATGAATAATATGAAAACAAAACTTTACCACAATCATCCAATATCCATTGGAACACAAGGAGACAGAGATATGACAGAAATGTCAATGTTTCTGAGGGCAGTTTTTGACATTATTATTGTTATTTTCTCAAAGCGACCTGATAATTTTTTTCTTTCTTTCTTTCTTTTTGGAGGGATACCTTGTTTGCATACAGAGTGTGTGTTCATGTAATGACACTGACCCTCAGTACTGATATATATAAAACAAATATGAGCTTGTTTTTCAGTTCTTCACTGGCTGAATTTTCTGCACTTTGTCTTTGCAATGTGGAATGCTGCATTTTGACTGGCCTCTGCACCCTGACAACAGGCACTGGGCAGAGAAAGTGGTATAGACCCATGGGAATGAGTGTGGAGCTGGCTTATGCTCTGCTGATCACTGTCCTCACACTCTGTTGGGCTTCCGGAAAATTCCTCCCAGTCAGTAGCTATTCCTCTGCGGCAGATTATGAGTCTTAATCAGAATCCTTCTTAGAAGTGTCTGCAAAGCTCCTCAGTGCCCAGCCAGCGCTCAAACCCAGATAATTACTCTCAACAGCTGTGGAGCCAAATGCTACCACGGAATCCATGTTTGTATGCTACAACCACACAGAGTCACAGACGCTCGTGGGGTTCTGGACCTCTCGTGTCCTCTTAAGGCTGGCTGCTCCGTGTTTCTGGGTCAAACGCCAACGCCTGCTGTAGAGGTTTCTGTGCGTGTCGCCTTTGGTGGCGTGGTGGTGGGATTTGGCTGACTTGAGCTCAGGGAGTGCCGGGCTGTCAGTTTCGCTCCGAGAGAAGAGGTGTAATCAAAGATCTGGGTTTTTACACCAGGATTTTCCCCTCACTAAAGCGACCACACCTTCCAAGTCTGGTAATTAATGCAATAGATGTCCTCTAATCTCCAGCTTTCCCCCTTGGTTAATGGTAAACAGAGCAAGCTGCTCTGCTTTTTGCTTTGCCTCGCCAGAGAATCCTCTGATCCCTCCGCAATGATGGTTCTCCTCTCTCCACAATCAACTGTGAATTCACCCTTCTACCAGAGTCACAGCTAAATGTTATTAGGTCTTCAAAAAATAAAGGCAGTTTGGCCTTTTTTAATTGGGGATGAGGATAAATACACAACAGAAGTATTTACTGAAGGCAAAACAGGTACTAGGATCCAAAAAATGGTAGGAAGCAGAAAGTAGTAAAAAGCCAAGAGCCAGATGGAGAGCAGCTTTAATAGCATGTTAAAAAGTGCAGAGAACAAAATGTTTTCTGTCACCCAGCTCTCAAGTGTATATACTTTAAAACATGTTCAGAGAATATTGCATATTCTTACCCACAGTGATGGGTGTATTTTGGGGTTTTCTCACTGGCATGTAGTTTTTTGCACTTCCAGGAAAAGTGCAAAAGAAAAACAAAAAAGAAAATGCCTTTCAAGCTTTTTTTCCCCAGCTCTGACAGATGCTTCCATCCAGTAATTCATTACATGCAGTTGCATGACTGAAGACAGGAGTCTGTTCTTCCCCATTTGATTGTAGAGGTTCCCATGGGTGTATCTTCTAATGCAAATGACATTAAGCTTATCCTACAAACACAGCGGCGTAATTAAGGTTCCAGATTGTTTCAGAGTAGACTGTGAAAAGCCTTCACTTACCAGCAAGACTTTGGTAAACAGCCTGACCACGTAACACACAGATAAGTCTTCCATGTGTTCAAAATTAGCCCAGTTCACGGAAGACAAAGCAGAAAAGTATGATCCACAGAAAAGGTGTCACTGAATTATTCTCTCCTACGGCAGGTCATGTTTGGATTAACATACATAACACAAATGTGTTCTTTTCATAGTCTTCGGGGGGTATTCCAGAAAGTGGGCTTAGTGACAACTCAGAGTTAGTTAACTCAGAGTAAGTAGTAAACCTCCTAATAGAAGAGCCCAATGGCTTCATTCTCCCAGCAAAACAAAGCCATAGGGCTCTTCTATTTTACTAGTTGTTCTGAGTTAACTAACTCAGAGTTTTCACTAAACCCACTTTCTGGAATACCCCCCAGGAGCTAACAATTTATAAACAACAACACATAAATACAAAATACAAGCTCACATATTCACACACCAGACCATCTCTTCTTTCAAAGACACTTTACAAACACAAAGGTTAATTATTTAAAAGAACAATATAACTCATTACAATTGCTGCTTATTCATAGTTATCAATTTAATTATTATCATATGATTCCATTTGTCAAGGACCATCAGAATACTACCTCATACCAGGTCATATACACACATACTACATTATCCTGAGTCGTATACACATATGACCCCACACTGAGTCATATACATACTACATCATCCTGAGTCATATAAACACATTCAAACTCATACGAAGTCACATACATACATACATACATACATACATACATACTAACTCATAGTGAGTGATATACACAAATACTACATCAACCTGACACAAATACTATGATACCACTGTACTACTAATACTACTAAACACAGATACCAATGTGTAATGCATCATATACTCAGATACGACCTCACGCCAAGACATAACATACCATATGTTTTTTGTGGATTTTTCCAGGAGAACCATGGATGTGATCACAGATAAAAGGCTAAAAGGTATTCAGCTGTGAGTGATAAGTGGCATATATATATAAGTGTGTGTGTGCATGTGCATTTGTGTGTACATATATATACAGACATTACAACATTTTTCACTATGCGCCAGTTCTGTGCTTTCTTTGCAGTTAAGCATTAGCCATATTTTTGTCAAAGGTGAAGAATGAGTGAGTAACAATGACAAGTGTAATTAGTTTTCACTGCCTCTCACCTTCATGTCTAGGATTGCCACTGATCACTCTGAATACCTTTTAGCCTTTTATGTGTGATCACACCCACAGTTCTCCTGGAAAAATCCACAAAACATCTGGTGTGTTATGTCTTGGTGTGAGGTTGTATGGGTGTATATGATTCGTTACGCATTGGTATTTGTGTATATCATTCAGGATGTAGTATTTGTGTATAAGTGTATATGTGTCTCTTAATACATGTATATGGATACATATAATAAATATATAAAAGTATAAATATAATGTAATAAAAGTATGTAATGTATGGTAATATATTTAAATTATATATTATATATATATGTGTGTGTGTGTATATATTTAATTTATATGAAAATATATAATATACAAATATAATACATATATAGATATTATGTTGTCCTGGACAGCTGCACAGTACACAGATAGATGTGTATGTATTGCAGATATGTGTATTATAGACGTATATCTATAATAAATAGATACATAAATACTTCAAATACACAATAATCAAATATGCTCATTTTGCTCATGTATGTTCACAATTCCTACGCTAATTCCAGGTCTTTTCACTTTGTTGATCTGTGTGTATGTGTGTGTGTGTGTGTGTGTGTGTGTGTGTGTGTGTGTGTGTGTTCCGAATATACTACTCATCCAGGAGACAGAAACAGAAAGGGGGAAAAAAAGTAAAATATAGAAATGAATAGGAAAAGAAAGAAAAACTTTCAATTGCATTACCCGGCGTGTAGTCATAATCATAAAAATAACATATTTCTCTTTTAGACAATGTCACATTTATTTTCCAGGGACAGTTAAATTATTCAAAAATCCAGTCATGCAATACCCTGCAATTTTATTTTTTAACACTTGTAATCATGGGAGAGGTTTGTGTTGTTTCTGTTTTTTGGAAGAGCAATGCTTCCATTCATGTTGAGGTGTGATCATATTGTTGGAAACCACTGTGGGACTTCTGTGTAACTGGGCAGAGAGACGGCCTCAGGGGAGAACAGCAGGTGTCCAGCATGGCACACCGCTCGCTCTTCCCCTTTTTTTTTTCTGCTGGGAATCTGTAATGTTAATCCACTCAACTCCTGCGTCCTGAATCCAGCATTTGCCTCGTTCATGGTTCTGTCTGAGCAGTGCATGAAAATGTGTGTTGGTTCACCTCCTTCAGTCTCTTCTGTTTCCAGAGTGTGTGAGGTCTGAGTGTGTGTCTGGTAAGCTCTGCAGATAGACATGCTTCTAGCCTTGGGGCTACATTTTCCCACTGATGACAACACATAAACAACTACAAACTCAACTGCAATGCAGAGAGAGTAGGAAAGGATGAGCAGTTTGTTTCCTGAGCATTGCCTGTGCCCTTACACTGACAGCAAGTCAATTACTCCATTTAAAAATGTCCAATCAATCCTCGTTATCATCAGTGTCTCCGCAATATTTTATCAGTGTTTCGTACCACCTCCGTTCTGCAGGCACTACATACACAAGATGACGCACAAAGAGTTGATCGTGTTTTGTTTTTGAAAATTTTTTGAATAAATTCTTTTGAACTGTGTGTGAAAACAGACCGTTAAAGTTGAGAATAAAAATTGGATATCCAATCCTCAGCAAATATTGATGAATAAACATGATTCACAGTAAAACATTTTGTTCCAAAACACACAAAATCAGGCCAAAATAAACTTCTTGTTCAAATAAAATGTCAGAAAAACTTAGACTTCTTATCCAGCAACAATTCATGTTTTTGTCAGTTATTATTTATATTCATTTTGCTTTAGCTTTAGTAATATTTATGTAGCACATACATAGGCTTTCATCTATTCATCACCAGTAATATGAACCTAGCCTTATAAGTGTTAATGTGACCTGGCTAAGACCTTGCAATGTTTCTGAGTTGTTCATCCAGAGCACAGGTCAGGCCAAAGGGGAATTCTGTTATCCAGTGGTACAACAATCATCTTGTTCCAATCAGAATTAATGAAGTAGAGCAGAACTCTCTGTAATGATAAAACATGTGACTTGGAACTTACATATTATACATACTTGAGTTTGCTTAGCAGTGGTATCATCCAATAAATACATGGGAGTACACTTCTACATGTACAAAGCTGACTCAGTTTTGTTGTCGAGTTGCTTGGTGTTTGTATCATGACTCTAGGTACAATAGATACTGTGTCTTTGCAACCCCTTGACTTCTCATTTCTGTTTTTGATTCCTAAACATTCCATAGGTTGTTTTGTAGAACTGCAGAGACTAACATGAACACAGTTCCCAGATTAGTTATAAATATGTGCGTCCACTCAGGGTAGTAGTCTATGGTCAATATGCAGCGAACATAGCTATCTTTGCCAAATCAATGTTTCCATAGCAGAAACGTGTTGAACAGGGCTCTGGGTACGTGTCCATTAATTATTCATCAGTAATACAGCAGAGAGGTAAACACATTGAGATTAGGGGCTTGAGTGTCTGTGGCACAGCCCTCTGGAGTTAGCGTCTGTGAAAATGACATTGTTTTAAAGGAATTTACTCTTTTAAATTGGTATATGCAAATCAGATTGATTTTGATTGTAGGGTTTAAGATTCTCCTTTGCCCTCAGCTGCAGCTGAGCTTGGCTGAGGTCCAAAAAACTGAAACATAACTGAAGGATTCCTTTCATTACAGTGTGACACACTGAAAACACAAAGTATGTCATAAAAACACTGAAAGGATCACACTATTTCCTGAACTATTTCTAACGGATAGTGTCATGTTGTCACAGCCTGCGCCGCATCTTTTGGACTTTTAGTTTGAAATGTCTTGTGCTCCTCTTCCGTGTGTGTTTCCACCCCTCACCTGATCCTGTTTGTCTCATTTATTAACCTCGTTCCCCCCTTGTTAAGTTTATCCAATCATGTTTGCCCTGTTTAGTTTTCCTCTTGTATTTAAGCCCTTGTGTTTCACCTGTCCTTTGTCTATCGTTGTCTGTGTTTATGCACACTGTTTCGCCGCACCTTTTTGTTATCGGTTTTTGTTCCTGTTTTGCACCTGTATTTTAGTCTTCATTTTGTCACTTTCAATCTTTGTGTCTTGCACTTGGGTCCTGCACCACACCACCAGTGTGACACATGTCTAACATTTCAAAGTATTTTTTTTGAATATCAGTGTAAATTACATTCCATCTGTACGGTCATGCAAACCTACAGTGTACGCAGTCTTTGTACAAGTCATACGCAAACAAACAGTACTGATCCCAAATTTTTCATCTTTTATTTCTGTTACTTCATTTCAGTGAAGCCCACAGTTCCCAACACCTCTGTGCAGTTCTCTGGTTATGGGTGGCAGATTTTGTCATAAAACATAACATACTTGAATTTGTATAATTTCACCTGCAATACCATGTGTTTTTAAAAGTAAAGAAATATATATATATTTTTGAAATATTACAACTGCTACCAAATGCTTACAAGCACGGTGTAACACAAAGCAAAGTAGCGAAAAATGAATCATTTATATTGCTCATTATATTTATTTGTTAAGGGACTGAGCGAATAAACTGTATTTAATGCAATGTGTGTGAATACTGCTATTATTCTGAGCTGCATTCAGCCAGTGGACTCACGGTGTGTCGGCTCCCCGTTGATGGTGCAGGTGATGGCACACTGTAGGGGGGAGAGGAACTTGACAGTTTCTCCCTCCTGAAGAACTGTGGCCAGGAGCCTTGGGCCACCAACAGGGAGTGTAATCCAGCTGGGATTTGAATAGTCATTTCTGTAATCTGAATGTATCTCCCCGCTGGTGAGGCAAAAACATGCTCAACATCAAAGGGGGTCACAAGTCAATTCGCACTCGAGTAAGCAAAGAGAAATGCATATTTACAAAAAGCATAAAGAGATATTTCTGAACTTGAAAGAAAAACTGCATTTTCACTTATAAACTATTCATATGCACTGCGGCAGAAGAGTCAGGTACAAACAAAATGGTACTTTCACATTTTCCCTTTGGACACAATCAGAAAGACAAGTAAATGGCATTTTAAAGAGGGACATGTTTCTAGATTCTATCTGCAACTGAAATAACAATGCTGTTTGATATCAGTATGATGTTTCATGACTTCTTCTCTCTTCAAAGATATTTCAATTTTGATTTCATTTTCAATTCAGTTTAACTATTCGTCAAGTGTTTAACTATTTCAAACCAAGTCAACATGACTAATTTATTTAAAGAAAAAAAATCTTGTTCTTAAAAACACCAAAAAAAGAAAGAAAGAAAGAAAGAAAGAAAGAAAGAAAGAAAGAAAGAAAACTTGACACTCATAACACTTTGCATGTAAAGTCTGTGTTTGCTTGATGAATATACTCTGACATATGATAAAATATATTTACTGACATTAAATTCGCACTGCTCATAACCATCTAGGCCTATTGAGTATCTCAGCTTCAGTACCTATTGAAAATTTATCAGCTTGTCTTATAGTTAGAATATTGATTTTTACCTTATTATGTTTTCGGAACATGTTGCGTTTGTCATTTATCATGTCTGTAACATGAAAGAGTAGTACCTCATCTTTTATCCAGTTATCCATCTGTGTGTCATGTACTTCTTACAATGGCCTTGGAAGTGGCTCTCTTCTCTCACAAACACAGATTTGAGGTAGTAGTGATTGGTTCGTCTTGAAAGCCTAGGTCCTTGTGGTCAAATACCCTCCTTCCTGAGGAGAGCAGGCTCTAATGGTTTTGTCTCTGTGCACTGCTGGGAGAGAAACACAGTGAGTCAAGTGTGTGTGTATGTGGCTGCATGTGCATATGTGTGTGTGTGTGTGTGTGTGTGTGTGTGTATGTGTGCGTGTATGTATATGTGTTTGCTCAATCTTGCCATCCTCTTGAGTCTCAGTCTCACCGCAGGGAGCTCTAACAGTTTGATTGTCTGACACCACACTGGGCCCTGGGTCCTACATCTCTCTAACTGTGGGAGGCTCCGACACGACTCCGTTCCAAGTTGATTATTCCAAGATGGACTGTGTGACAGGAGGTCTGCCTCTCTGGAGTGTTCAGAATTCCATTTCAAACTGCCATCTTCCAATGCTCCTCCGCAGCACTGTGAACAGTCCAAAGCAAGCACTCGTTCTCCTTCCCACAAACACACAAAGATCAACAAATTTCTGTCAGATAAGCATTCCATCATGAGACCACATTTAAATGACATTTTATCACGTCATCTGCAAAATGTCCCCACTGGCATATTCATACATCGATTAAGATAATGACACAAACAGAGGAGCAAGTTTCTAATTAACACTTATGAGCGCAAATGTTCCCATTAACGCACTGGTGTTGACCAGCCTCATTAATGCACTAGACATCACTGGCCCATAATAGAGTTATGGCCCAGCTGATGTAAAACGTTGACTGACTCATAACTCAAAGACTTAATCATCCTTAATTGAAAAAAAAAAAATGTTGAGAAATTGAATGCTGATAATCTGAGATCATTGTGAGTCACTTTAATTTGTGTGCAATAAGATTTTGGCCGTGTGAACTGAGTGATGGTCAGACAGAGCATGGAGACTCCGTTGAGACTGTGATGTATCCAATTTACAATTTGGTATTTGGCAGACACTTTTAGCCAAAGCCACTTACAATAAGTGCATCAGTCAGAAGTCTATTACCTCATAAGCAGAGATCACAATAAGACTGAGCATTAATTTACCCCTTCATATTGCGCCCCTGGAATACTTTGACAGTGAGTGACAAATATAGATACAAGACACTTTTTTTTTTTTGTAAAGAAAGGGAGGTTAGGTAGTGGGGACAGGTGGGTTCTGAAGAGGTGGGTTTTCAGTTTCAGTTTGCCATCTTTCTCTGCATACACTGACTGTATCAAAACACGACAAATCCGACTCAATATCAAATCATTCTTTCAAAACACAAGCACACGTTTTCTGTCCAAGAGGATTATTTAGTCGATCATAGCACAATGACTTTCAAAATGCTAACAAGTGATGGCACGACAAAAACTGCATTACTTTTCATGTTTCAATCCTACAGGTACCTGCATACAATAGACAATATGAACTCCATTGTTTTTATAATTCAGTTTCTTTGATTTCCTTGGTGTGAAATGTGTACATTTTTGGCAACATACATACAAGCAGAAATAGTAAGTGACAGAACTGCTGCAGTAAAAGCTTCATTAACAACATGAAATTTGAAAAATTAAATACACAAATACAGCAAAAAAAAAAGCCACAGCTACTTCTCTGCCTGATCCAGCTACTCCTCTCCCTGGTCCTCTTCTTCTCCCTCATTCAACTATTCCTCTGCTTTGTCCAGACATTATTTTTTATCTTTCTCCTCCTCTGTGTTGTTCTGTATCCATATTGAACAAAATCAATCCAAAAAGTCCCCTTTTTACTGTGTATGTACATGTAATTGAAAAAACTTCAAACACATGGCTATGTCTCCAATTGAAAACCACTGTGGTTGGTCTATTTTACACAGCTTACAGTAAATCAGCTATTCCTCAATGTTTCAACAATCTGTTCATTCAAAATGCTTTTCAGCTCTTTCAATATAGCTTTTGAGCTGCTGTTTTTGCAGAAGTACAGGCTTTATACTATAAACATTTCTTGCATGCTGTGTGCAGGCATTTGTTAATAAGACAAGAAAGATCCATAATTTTGGTATTGGGTAAGCGTGTATGTAAAGAAGATTTAAGCATTTAAAAACGTGTTAAGTGAATGCATATTCTGTGAAAACAGCATGAATTGTGTTAATGGTATGGTCCACAATAAATGGATGTTGTGCTAAATGTGTTTAGAATTTTGAGAATGTGATTACAGATTGGACAAAAGGATGTTAGCGATTATAAAAAACTATAAATGAACTGACTACTTGTGCACTACTGGACAATTACTTAGTGGACATGTCATTGCACAGCACAGGCTGAACTGTCATGTTCGCAATTACCAAAAGATTGCTGATTGTTCAATTTCAAACTCTTATGGTAGTGTGCGTATGTGTGTTTGTGTGTGTGTGTGTGTGTGTGTGTGTGTGTGTGTGTGTGTGCCTGTATGTGCAACAAAAGATTCAGCTGAATGTGTTACCTAATGGTAGAAGGTCTTCTTTCCTTTCAATTTCAGTACTTGCAGTATGAATAACCAAACAAAGAGTTTTTTCTGTTAAAGAGAGAAATACTGAGTTTATGTGTCTTTCATTTCTTAGCATAGACAAATCTCATATTTATGGTCTTCAACATAAGATTCACTGTGGACACAGTAAATAACATTATTGACTAAAAATGTGTATATCTTTGACAACCAGCCCATTTTTTATTTCAAACTCAAATACATCTTTTTTCCTATGAAAAGAAAATCAGAAAATGGAGTTGCTGAAATCCCCCTTTGCTTTGGCTTCTAATTCCTCTCCAGAGGAAGTTTCTGGAAAGAATGGATCAGAATAAGCCGTGTTGAATATGCAGAGTCATTCACAGGCTGTTAGTAAAGATTGGAAAAGTAATAGCACTTTTCCTGTGTTGTAACACACAGGCATGAGCTCTGAATCCCTCTGTCATCATTTAAAAGCCTTCAGATATTTACGATGTATAATGCTCCAAAGATATATGTACACACACACACACACACACACACACACACACACACACACACATATATATATATATATATATATATATATATATATATATATATATGCATATACATATACAGAGAGAGAGAGAGAGAACCAGACAGATGGATAGACAGACAGACTGAGAGGGAGAGACAGAGAAAGAGAGCAGGAGAGAGAGAGAATCCTGAATACAAAGAATTGTTGAGATGTTCAGTGCGAGTCAGGAGCATTCTCAGACACAAGCTGAGTGCTGTGCATTGACATCACAGAGAAAGACACAAGCTGAGTGCTGTGCATTGACATCACAGAGAAAGACACAAGCTGAGTGCTGTGCATTGACATCACAGAGAAAGACACAACGGGGCAGGTGCTTTCTCTGATTCGCTGCTTGGCCATTGCATGGTGGAATGAAACAGACTGTGGTAGATTGATTTCTTTGACTCTCCACCAAACTTCACCAAATCTCTTCAACTCTTCCGTCAAAATCCTCATCACTGTATAGGTAACATTACACCTACCCTTCTCTCTTTCTCTCTCTCTTGCTCTTCCTTTTTTATACTGGCTTGTTTTTCAGTTATTAGTCTCGCTATGAAGCATCTCCCACTCTTCAGGGGGATGCAAATTCACAGAAGTCAGCAGCTTGGGACCAAATGTCTGCTTGGATTACAAAGTAGAATCAGAAATGGTCGCTGCAGCAGGCTGATAAAAGCAGGGTTACTGGAATGTCTTCTTTTTCTGTCAGGTTTGTGTGTGTGTGTGTGTGTGTGTGTGTGTGTGTGTGTGTGTGTGTGTGTGTGTGTGTGTGTGTGTGTGTGTGAGAGAGAGATTTTTTTCCCCCTTATCCATCATGCCATTAAAGCTTGACCCTTTTATGTCCACACCTCCCTGATTTCCAGGATGAGTGGACAGCTTTTGACCATTAAGGACGAGCTCACGGTTCTTTTGCCATGCTGTCCTTTCCAGCCTGTAAACACTCAAACACTCGGTCTTTCCCACCACTACCACAACCCCCTACGCTCATACATCCACCTTCCCACCAACCCAAACACCAAATGCCCCAAATGGCCGTCTCTTTGCCCAATATCTACCCAGTGTCAGGGAACCCCCCACCTGGTTCACCATCTGCCTGCCTGTTCTCATTACCTGGCTTGGCCTGAAGCCCTCACCTCTTTGAATTCATCTAACAGTTGACCAGTCTCCAGCAGAGAGCCCTCTGATGCCACCTTTAAAAAAATCCTTTTATACATTATGAATCCATAAAACCTCTGGAGGTGTCCGCAGTCATTCATGTGAACGCGGTTTGGTTCAAACATACGTCAGATTAGCAGATAATCTGGTTTGATCTTGCCCATTTAAAAATGCTCTTTGATGGTTTCTGTGAGATGTAAAACTCTGATGGAATCCTTTGCCAGTTTGCAGCACTTCCAGTTTGTACACCCACAGAACAGCCCACTCTCTCCCACTCCCAACTCTGGCATTTACTGAATGTTCTGTTTGCTGCTGAATCGATGCCACGTGGCTAAAACTGGTGTCTCTGGCTTTGATTTCTCTAATATGACTATACCTTTGAGCACCGCCACATGATGCTTGGGGCTAGACTGCTCTGTTCCTCTAGAGGTTATGAGTCGCTTTATTTACAATAGACAGTCTTAATCGATTTGGTCTACACCTCCCATACCTTAAAACCGAGCCCTCACAGAAACATTCAGCTGTAATGGCGTTCTGCATGAGTGGGTAGGCACCAGCTAGCACCTCTCCTCGTTTTCATACAACAGCAGACTGACAGAACAATAAAAACACTGTGGCTTTTTATGACACATGGGGGGAAAAAAAAGCAAAAAAAAAAAAAAAAAACACAAAAAAACATTGTTGCGCATTCAGGTTCTGAGAGTAAATCTCTCTAACCTATGCACGAAGAAAACGTTTTTACGTGCCCTTCACAGCTTTTCAAATCTCGATTCCATCTTTACTCTGATTTCTCTTGCTGAAAGAGGAGAGAAAAGGTAGAGGTATTTGGTTATTGCTTTAATACAGATTATCCTGTCAAGCAGAGAAGCTAGCGGATAAGGTCAGAGTAACATTAGAAATCCTTGTGTACGCTATTCGTATGCAGTAAAGCATTAGCTAATGGAGTGATAATTGAGTTGCTCAACCTGACTGCATTTACAAAACACACATCCTCAAAAATAATCACTCTGACATTCATAGACATATACAGTTCATAAATCTCACCCTAACTCAGCAGGGTGGGAAAGTTCAGCCATGATTTGCCTGAGTCTCTCTCTCTCTCTCTCTCTGCCCCATGTTTGTTACCATTTGTTTATAACTGTTAATCTGGAGAATGAGGGATTCCTAGAATATTCTGGTATGCAAATGTCAGTCATTTATTCAGATGTAAACTTAAAGTGCCTTCCTCTGTGAGGACTGCAGTAATGAAAATTATGGAAATATTTTGTACTTCATAAATCGACAGATAAATCTACAGGTTTGGGACATGATCTATGTAATTAAGAACAGAACGGAAAATGTTCCTCTGTTATATCAAATGTGTGATAGACAGTCACACTGAAAATGATATTAGGCCAGTGGCAGCCCGTCAGGACAAACAAGACAAGCACTACTTGACTAACTTTCTTATACGAAAATAAATGCCAAAAAGTATATGTCTTAAGAGTGATCATTTTCTACATAATATGTGCAGAAAGGAAAGTTGAGGGTCCTACATCAAATGGTAAGTATTTTGAAGATTACCGCAAAACTTGTATGTTGAGTGTGGAAGGTTTTCCTGTGATATATTTTTCAAGCAAGCCTCTCTAGATATGTGCACTGTGTTGTAAAGTTTAGTCTGAGAATAAATAATCTCAGTATTTTTTTCCTTTGGTTCGGCAGGGTGCAACAGGACACAGGAGAGGCACTTTACTTTCAAGACAGGAAAGAAAGGCTGTAGAAAACCCTGAGACAGTTGTACCATATTGGGCAGACTACAAATTCCAAAGAGCAATATGGTTGTGCCATATGGCCATAAAATGGTATGTTCGATTTTAATTTTCTTTTCTTTTTTTGGGGGGGGGCTGTATCTGTGCCACTGCATCAGGCATATTGGAAATATTACATAAATAACCAAAGAATAGGGTGAACAAATGAAATGTTAAGTAGCTGACATGTTTCCAGTAGCTTAGGCAGTTTATATGCAGAGAGGTTGTACATCATAGTGATTTTACTCTGTGAATCAAGGTTAATTTAATTACCCATTACACTACACACTATACTGAGTGAAAGAATGCAATAGCAGCACTCACAGATGCTTTCTCAGCTTTGGT
The DNA here is from genome assembly GCF_902362185.1 of Chanos chanos. Lineage (NCBI taxonomy): Eukaryota > Metazoa > Chordata > Actinopteri > Gonorynchiformes > Chanidae > Chanos > Chanos chanos. The sequence goes on from NC_044495.1 coordinate 46,495,371, forward strand.
GAAAGAACCAAATATTGAGTGCTTCAGGCACTTGTCGTCTTTGAACAGCATTTTTTTCTTTCCCAAGTCTGCTTTCAATCCTGAGTTCCTAAAGCTACTGGCTGCATCTCTCTTACGTGTTCATCCACTGACATACTTTCTCTGGTTCATATCAAATTTAATGACAGACATTTCATAAGTCTTCTACAGTTTTTAACTGTGGGTATTCACTGTCAAAACACAGTTTCTAGAATTCAAATCACATTCAGTGATATTCTCTTACATCATAGAAATGTACCCACATTTATTTGACAGTTAGAGTAATACATAACACATCAATATTTTAGTTAAAGTTTTATTCAGAAGATGAATTCAAGTGGCGGCTACACACACACACACACACACACACACACACACACACACACACATACATACAGACACTGGTCACTGTATATGTACTTTCATGTATCTTCTTTACTTTGTGCGTCTTCTTGTCTTTGTAGAGGATAATCCTGCATTGTCCTAGACTGGTAAAATAGCAAGGAGACCTCCTTAGGTGATAATGGAAATGTCCACATTACTGCTGTGATGATGTAGACAGATTTCTGTGCTGTCACGACCTCTCTGTTCTCTGTGCTTTTGTTTTGTGTTCAAAGCTTTAGCTCAGTGAACACAATTACAGAACTGTTGCCATTTAGTTCTTGGACTCCTCTGCAATTTCCCACCCAGCTGTGTTTTTCCCTTTTCCTACAGTGAGCAGTTTTGTTTTATCCTTTGCAATGAAATGCTGAGGAAATCAGGTTCCATACACCCAGTGGCATTAAGTTATGTGCACACACTCTGAAACTTTTGTTGACCCTTGTTAGCGTCTGTGCGAGGGAATGTGGTTTGTGATAACAGACACAACTGCAATGCTAGACTCTGGGTTAGTATGATATGATTCCCACTGGGGAAAACTGAGAGACAATGAAAGATTTTTTTACTTATATTAAACACACCCATATACAAACACGCACGCACACACACACACACACACACATACTTGTACACTCATTGACATAATGCATTCTCCAGCACCTTACCCTTACCTCGACCATCACAACACATTGCCTAACCCAAACCCTTACCCTAAATTCTAACCTGAACCCTAAAACCAAGTCTTAACCCTCAAACAGCCCTTTGAAGAAGCAAGGACCAGCCAAAATGTCCTCACTTTCCCAAAATGTCATGTCCTCACTCCCTAAGGTCCACCTCAAATTGGTCCTCACAAGGATAGCTGTACAAGTATGTGCATACACACATGCAAGCACACACACACACACACACACACACACACACACACACACACAAATAATCTGCCTGTGTAAAATTGTCAGATCATCTTAATTCTCACAGTTGAGTGTGGTGATATTTGATTACTGAGAGTCTGGGTGTAAAATGGCTCTTATGTTCTACATGACTAAGTCCTCGCATACTGGACCACACGGGGTGTGATTAGCATACTCAGTACTTACGTCCTGTGTCTACATCCTCATCCCAATCTCCTCTCATTGTCAGATTAGGATTAATAGTTTTAGCAAAGATCTATAATTTCTCCAAACTGGCTGAAGAAGTGATTGTTCTGGAAGTGATCCCAGGGTTCATCACAACACACACACATATGTACACACACACACACACACACATATATATGTACACACACATCAACATACACACACACTCTCTTTCACTCTTTCTCCCCTCACACACTCAGGGATACACACACACATACTCCCTTCCTCTCACTCCCCTTCCCCTCACACACAGAGTAAACACACAGACACACTTTCTCTCTCTCTCTTTCTCTCTCTCTCTCATACACACACACAAACACACACATCAACAAGCACACAGACTTTCTTTCTCTCTCACACTCTCTCCAACCTCACACACACTGATACACATACACACACTCTTTCTCTCCCCTCATACACAAACATACACGCACACACACACACACACACACACACACACACACACACACAAACAATTGCCTATATGTAAATCAGTACACTGATTGTTCACCTGACAGACATTTTATTATTAATCATCCTCACAGACTCAGTGCAGCTGTCAATGCAGTGTCCTGACACTATCTGCTCCACCAATAATTGCCTATTTACAAAACCACTGAAGTGTTTCCACACAAATGGGATATGAAACGCTGAGCCTGGTCAGACCATATCAGACCTGTCAGCCCTGCTGAGGACTCCACAGCACTCATCTCCTCTTTTCCAGACATTTCCATCTCTCGACCCATTTATCAGAAAGCTGCGTTCCCTTGTTTGCTCATTTCAGCACCACACAGTTTGCAGATTGTTTTTGGATATTATTATTATTAGGCCTATTATTATCATCACCATTATTATTATTATTATTATTATTATTATTATTATTATTATTGTTGTTGTTGTTGTTGTTGTTGTTATTGTTATTATTGTTTTGGAGTTATTTTTGACGCCAAAGCTAAGACAGCGAGGAGTGTTTAAGTGAATGTGTGAAAAATGGTGAGAACAGGATTAATGACCATTTACGGCTGCCAGTAAAGGATGGCATCGTCAGCGGGCACTGATTAGAAGGCAGTGGGCAGCTCTCTTGGCACTCACTGTGTGGCCCCCAGTGCTGTTTCGACTCTTTTCCAAACTGTTGTAAAGATGTCGCTTCCTCCCACTCACCACTCCGCTGCCTGGCTCCCAACAAACCACCTGAGGGATCTAACATGGCGTCTACAGTGTAACATTAGCGTTTGCATTTACCTGGGTTTTTTTTTCACCTCATTTGTGATTTGCACTTTCCTCTTTTTCATAACTGTTTCTTGTTTTAAATCGACAACATTTGGAGCATTTCATATTTACAAAAACAATGATTTTTTTTCTCGCCTACTAACAGGTTGTTAATTATTTAGTATTTATTGGAAGCCATTTGAGAGGATTGAGGTGCTAATCATTGCTCATCCTTCCCCTTTCTCCCTCTCTCTCTCTCTCTCTCTCTCTCTCTCTCCCCCTGTCTCTCTCTGTCTGTCTGTCTGTCTGTCTCACTCTCTCTCTTTCTGTATGTCTCTCTCTCTCTCTCTCTCTCTCTCTCTCTCTCTCTCTCTCTCATTTAACACTGGTAATATGTGTCTGAGTTATAATGCTGATATTCTTCCTAATTTATGTTTCATTTCCCAAATTTCGCCATCTCATTTTTTCTGGGGCTGTAGACAATGAGACTTGACACTGCTGACAATAACAGAGCGTAATTTTTTTTGTTGTTTTCCTCAGGGCTTGATGGAAGCAGACGTATTTGAGCCTTTTTTCTGACCCCTCTGTTTGACTGTGAAGCAGGACCAATACGCTTGAACAGATGGCTGTGCTGACAAGAGCTTTGATTGTGGCCACGCTCACAATTCCCAGCAGGTTCAATTCTGAAATATTTAGCATGTCTCTCAGATATTTCAAGATAATGACACCAAAAGCTAAGATTGTGCTTGATTTACACATTTGAGGGGTTTGCTTTATATTGCTGGAATGAGACACTGTCGTCTAAGCAAAGGCACAAGTTTATGCACAGTAGCACTGGAAAGTTTCCTTCACTACAAATGGTTCTATGGTAGATATCCAACTAAAAATATTAACAGTGCAGTTCCTGGACTTTTGGACTTTTTTCTTTTCTTAAAACAAGCCTGGTTTGTTCTATTTTTTCTTTATTCTATTTTTGATGCAATATCGAATTGCTGCATCACGTTTAGTGTGTCCACAAGACAGTGGGTGTTAATCTGTTTGACAGAGCTGTTCTCTGTGACCTGCCGCTGTTCCCTGTGACTGATCCTAAGATATCACTGAAACATGCTGTGAGGACTGATCTCCTGAGTCTGCCATCTGTGATACAGGACACATGGCTAAGAGACTTATAAAATGGCTGTACATCTTTACCCTGCAATACTGCACTTTGGTATGTTAAAGAATGGGGCTGAGAGAACATGCTTACTGTGATATATAATGTCCAACTAGGACTGTGAGCTCCCATGTCTTCTGTATCAGTCTGCATTTAAGAAATGTCAGTGTTTGATGTGTACTTTGTGTGTCCATGGCAACAACTCATTTTAAGTTCTATCGCAGTTCCACGACTTTCAGGGAACTGGGTCCAGGTAAAACACTGTTTGTCATTACCACAGTGATGCTGCAGTTCACATGTGCATGGTATGGATGTCTACCAGTTGAGTAAAGAATGCTTCTCTAAAATCTCCAGAAACACAGCGCTTTCAGCGCAGGGCATCAGCACCGTGTTAAGGGTGTTTTTCTTCCACTGCCAATTCTGTAACTGGAAGAAAGAAACAACAAGAAACTGCCACCAACAGTGGTTAAAACTAGTGCTGCAGTTATACTACAATGTTATTATGTGAAATATCACTGACTACATATCACGCAAAGCTAAGCAGTAAAATATCAACGTGAACAGATTCAGATTCTGGCCTGCGCAAGCTGAGTCCGTCTGAACTGGTCACTCCTGGCATCAGACATGGCTAATCCTGCCATGCCAGGGAAAAGAGGGAAAGGACCTGCTGGTTATAGCGTTAAGGCTAAGTCTTTGCTTATACACAAATACAGTCCAACAATCCTGGCAAACAGCATGACTAAGACAGAGATATCAAATTTTATTTTCCACCGTTCGACACAAATGTTAATGAAAAACAAACAAACAGCGAGATAGATAGATAGATAGATAGATAGATAGATAGATAGATAGATAGATAGATAGATTTTGTCATGGAAGTACAATGTACATATAGATACTCAAACACATCACAAAACTTCCAAAATTAAATTTGAATAAGGTTCCATTCCTTCCTTTTACATCCACTGTTTACAACAGACGCCATAAATTCTAGACCTGAGGGTCAAAGTGTCACATCTACCAAACAAGGTGGTATATTTTTTTTAAGGATTACCTTACACTTATTTTCTGAGGGTAAAATCATACTGTTTCCCCCAGTCCAAAGCCCAGTCTATTGCAGTACACTATGCTCTTGTATGTAATACATATTATTTAGCATTCATTTTGTTACGCAATAAAAGTAAATATGAAATATTTTGAAAATCCCAAGATATAATTTCCTAGCATTCTGTAGGAAGTCTACACCTTGGCATCAAGCAATCTCAGAGTAATTTTTAAAAAAAACTGAGAATGAGAGAATGGGAGAAAGGCAGGAGAAAAAGAGACTCTTGTTCAAAATTCAAGGGCTGTGTGATTCTGCTGAAGGTTATTTAGCAATACCCACCTTCCCATCCTCTGGACGCTATCAACAGGAGCCTGATGGATGCTGGGTGAGTGGACAGAAAGACAAGCAACCTGTGGAATGTGTGGTGAGCTAATTGATTGGTCATTTGATTGATTGTTTCTTTAATTTGTCTAGTCAGAAGGGAATTTCCTTTTAATTTCTGTGTCAACTCTGTTCATTCTGCTGGAGGAAGCTTTTCAGCTGGAAGCCAACAGAAGTCAGTTAAATGAATATTTAATTCGCTCTCAGGGTCTGAAAAGCTCAAGAATTCTGTACGCTCTAGGAGTCTAAATGAAATGAAACAAAATGAGAAAGAAAGAGAGAAAAAAGAAGTTAGAAACGAATGAGATGATTATCTGTTTTTTTTTCCTTCTTTTTAACCTATCAGTGATGAGTGTCTTATCACCTCCATCCAGTGATTTGATGATCCCTTTTTTCTGGGTCTTGAAATGTTGCTCTATAAGTCAGGAGAATGGTTTTTAATGGAGTGCTCCTGACTTTGCAGGATGGGTTCAGCTCTCAGTCTGGCGGCACAACAGCAGAAAGCAGTTCTCCTTCTTACCATTTCCCACCTCACCAACATACAGTGAAGAATATTCATTACCCTCACGCTGCCTCTGCTTACCTTTTAATTTGACTCTTGACATGATTCTCTCTCTCTCTCTCTCTCTCTCTCTCTCTCTCTCTCTCTCTCTCTCTCTAGTACATCAGTTTGCATATTGTACAGTGTATTTGTGTACAGTATGTAGAATATATTGTATGGTGTGCATTGTGGTGTCTGTTGTTTATTTCACTCCCCCATCTTTCTGTTTCTGTGTACATTTTTTTTTCATGCTGCCACACAAAAGAATTTCCCCTCAGGGATGAATAAAACTGATCTTATCCCATCTTATCTTATCTTATTAAGAAAGCTCTACTAAACTTTGTTTTCCACGTTCTCTCTCTCTCTCTCTCTCTCTGTCCCCCCCTCTCTCTCCCTGTCTCTTATACACTCTCTCTCTCTCTCTCTCTCTCACACACACACACACACACACACACACATTTCCTGTATGTTTCTTTATGGTGAAGAGGAAGGAGGGGCAGAAGTTATGAGGCCATTTCCCTGGTGCACTGTCAGGTTATGTAATGAAGTTCTGAAGAGACCCTATAGCAGTGGATATCGCTCACAGAACAACAACAAAAAAGAAACTTAAGTTAAATAGTTCAGGAATCTAGATAGGTTATTTCACATTTTGAGATGTTAAATTGTGTGTAGGTAGTAGAGTGGGCAGTAAAGGAGTTAATGAGGTGTGACAAGCATAACTGCGTTTTGAAAACATTTTGATGTGAACCAGAACTCTGCTCAGTTTTAGTGGCCAGGTCTCAAAGTTAGGATTCATTCTGTATGACACCACTCCAGGTTGCATCATGCAGGTCTCCAAACTGCAAGGAACGTTCAGAAACAATACATTTGTCCTGTAAAATCATTGTATTACTTGCATCTAACTGATGAAAATAGACTAACGATTTGAACAATTGTTTCTTCATTAAGAGGAGATGCCAGATCCCATACAATACTTTTCATGGTCTGATGACAAAGTAAATATGACAAAATTCGCAATTTCCCCTCAACGCTCCGTTTGCCTACTATCGAACCAGTGCAGGCGTTGCAGCGCCGGGTCCGGGGTGCGGACACAAAACCATCCGCATGCATGAGACAAACACTTCGGGCGGTTTCGTCCACAGCTGCTCACTGCCTCACTTTGAGGGGCTTTACATGCGAGTAGCACGCTCATCCTCACATCTTCAGATCAGCGCTTGAAATCGCTGTGGAAAGCCGCTTCAAACTAAGCGGCATCCCGATACGACAAGAGGAGGGTTTATCCATACTCGGCAACAGAGCTCTTCAGTAAGTAATAAGGGTACATGCGTTGAGAGCCGCCAGAGAAGAGGCAACTGCAACTGCAACGGCTGTGCAATTACCAGTCTGAGAGCATAATTCCCCCATCGCGTGAAGAAGCTACGAGCATTCTACCTCTTACTGCACAGAGGAAGTTTGATAATCTCCCTAAGGAGTATCTTGAAAGGAAGCAGTGAACGGACACCGATTTGATTTGATAGCCTATTTCATTTGCGACTTGGCATTATCCTTTGTCATATTTAAAGATTAGGATGAAACAATCGGAGTAATTCTCAAATTTAGGACATTTCAAACCAAATCAGTCCCGTTTTGTTTTTTGTTTTTGTTTTTGTTTTTTCTTGGAAAAGAGGTCTCACAAGTACGTATGTTAACAAAATATGTGTCGTTATGGTAGATCTCAGCCAGAAACAGCGCTAGAATTTTAGAGGTTTGTGCAGTACTGAAGTAGTTTAGTGTCCGTGAGTAGAATTGTTGTTCGTTTCTCCCTGTATTGATGGAGTAAATCATTCAAGACTGCTGATAGACCCTCTCTCCTTTCGCCCATGAAACCAATTGCTGGATTTTAAGCTTTCCAGAGAATGGTAAATGATCGATGGAAAATCATGAACAGTGTTTCAGAACTCGAAGATGGACAACAGCACAAACCTCAGGTAAGCACGGAGTCAGAATCTTTGGCTGATCTTGCTCTGAGGACTGTATATGTGTAATTCACTTTCGGAACGTACTGTTTGGAAGCAACACAACATATGAATTAAGCTTTATCATCCTATATATGCGCGTAATATCCCCTTTCTCACACTCTCTCTCACTCATACACACACACTCTCTCTCCATGTATATGTATGCATATATGCATACAGTAAGCCATTTGTCGTATGTATACATGTTATACACACATGCACACACACACACACACACACACACACACACACACACACAATGGCTTGTTTTAAAAAACTTGATTCTTGATTTGTACTTTCAAATTCAAATCCACTGCTTCGTAGTGTCTGCTGATCATTTGCTCTATAGATATTGCCTCTAATTACCATCTTATAGTTTGTAAACACATATTAATACCAGATATTGTCATCTGAACAAGTAATTATAGTGCCTTACTGATCTACCCAGCTGAAGACATTCAGAATATCGATAATCAACACTTTCATTATCTTGAAATGCACTTTACGAATCAAATCCATGCACAGTCTCATGCCAGTCCATTTTGTATTCATTATTCAAACTAAGATATCGCTGGCGTTCAGGTGCCATGAGGCTGAGCACAGGCAGATCTGAAACCTTACCAGCAGCATTGTTGAGTGGATGAGAATAATAATGATCAAGTCAGTTACAAAATGCTCCTCTTCAGCACCGGGGGGCTGTGTCCAAGGAACACAGAGAGAGTACATTTGACTGTCAGTCACTTAATAATGAATCTGTGGGAGTCTGTGAGGTTTTTTCTTTATTTTAATGTGAGTGACTTTGTATCTGTTAGATAATCTCATTCCTGGTTGGTGAAACTTCCAGATGCTTTAGTGAGGGTAAGACAAAGTGAACAGATGAGAATTATGGTGTACGGTGATTGTGTGTGGTGGTCTAGCGAAGCTAAAAGATGGAACAGCGCTTTTGTTTCTTACAGCTTTGTCCACACCCCCCACACCCCCCTGCCCCTCAAGTCTTGGTGGCATTTGAGCTTTTTTTGTGTTGTAATCATATGGCTTTCAAGGTCTGTGTCTGCTTTGATCTCCCATCTGAACTGAACAGGATGTATAACGATACCTCTGGTAGAAAGAGAGAGTCAATTTAGGGTTGGAACATCCGTTTATTACCGCAGTTTTCCTTCCTCTTTAATGTCTTCCTCTTTTCTTCAGAACCCAAATCCTCTCCATGCAAACAACTGCCTTATCTGTAATCAACATTAGATAATTAAACAAGTGGTACTAAGTCACTGTGCTGTTAGGCTTTTAATCATCTCTCTTTGGTTCCCATCCCAACCTCACCCAAGTATTTTCAACAGAATGTATTTCTCTGATAGTTTATCATGAAATGTAACTGTTTGCGTGACATAAGGAGTTTTCTTAGGAGTTCATTAATCATTGTAAATGTTCCTGTCATTCTGAGCAGTGTTTGTTTATTAATGACTCTGTGTGGTGTTTATTCATGACATATTCTCTCTGAGGAAAGAGGACTCTCTCAGGGGATCAATAGAACTGTTCACCTGCCATAGCAGTTAGAAACAGAGCGGTTCAGAATATGATGGACATGTTTGGTGATCCCCTCTGTTGCTCTTTGTGGCTTGATTTCCCACTCGAGTGTAATGGGGAGAAGCAGTCTGGCTCAGTTCCAGGCAGGAATGCACCTGTAAAAAACAGGTTAAAAATAGGACTTAGTGAAATCCAATGAGGCTGGGAGACTGGCAATTACACACGAAGGTTTTACCTGCTTCAACAGTTTTCCTCCTAACGCTGTGTTATAGTGTATGGGTTCCATATGCATTACCCATCTGTGCTTGGATTCCTGAGAGCATATTGTCTTAGAGAGGCACACACACACACACCCACTGTGTGTGTGTACTCACTTGCACTCACACAGACACACAGACTCACAGATGCACACACGCACATGCACCCGCACCTGCACTCACTCACTCGCTCACACACTCCTTGCACTCATACACACGCGTGTGCGTGCACACACACACACACACTCACACAACACACACATACACACACATGTACACACTCAAAGTTTTTGTATTTAGCTGTAGGTGATGAATAAGGATAAGCCTGTTTTATAGCACAGACCAGCTTACTTTGCGACAAACAGCTTGCTATATTAAAAATAGCTTACAGTATGACAAAGAGCTGGTCACCATTAGCTGTAGCAAAGTTTATCACTATAAAATTAGAGGTTGATTTACCATAGTATTATAGGCATTGAACATTTTTCATTAAATCTGCCCTTCATGTCTCAAAAGTGGCTAATTCTTTTATTCATGTGAGGTTTTCCCAGCAAAGACTTGATTTTAGGTATTTGAGATCACTTTAGTTTGTTTTAACCATATATACTGCATATGTGTGTGTGTGTGTGTGTGTGTGTGTGTGTGTGTGTGTGTGTGTGTGTGTGTGTAAATCCATCCCTCTTCCAGTGGTTGTATCTTCCTCATTCCTTCCTCTTCCGAACAATAGTTATAAATAAAGCAATGTACTACAACAACAACAACAACAACAACTACTACTACTACTACTACTACTACTACTACTACTACTACTACTACTACTACTACTACTACTACTAATATAACACCTGTTGTGTGTGAGGGAGAGCGTCTATGTGTGTGACAAAGGAGAAAGCGTAATTCATGTGTATGTTTCCTATTTGTTTTTAAAACCACCAAGAGAATGACAGAGAGAGGACTGAGCTGAACACACTTATGGAGCTGAGGGTAATGAGGAAAATGTGTTTGTGTAGGCCTAAGTTTCATTTTCTGTAAATATCTAGATAGATGTGTTCAAAAAATAGAAAATCATCATTAGCGGACAGAGCTGAACTTCCCAGAGTTAGTGCAGTGCTAAGAAAACCTTAATCTCCACCTTAAAATCATTCGTGATTTTTACGTGTCCTTCCCATAACCCAGTGTTACATGTTAACTCTGTCTCTAACTGATGTGCTAACTGACATGCTCATTAATCTTTAAGGATTGTTGAAATCTTGTCTCTGCTCTACACTCAACCCCAGACAATGACTGCTGAATAGACAGCTAAATAAACCCACATCTCAAATGTGCATTCTCACGGTTTACAACGAAATTTAAAATCAGGTCGAGAGAGTTGTATTTTTAGAAATAAAACATTGTATTATTCTGTTTTATCTTAGAATATGATATTTCGTTAATATTCGTCGGCAGAAGAAGAGCACAACAGATTCTCTGGCACAGGGAAGTTGAAGTGTTTATGTAGGGACGACAAGTTGCAGATATCAGATTATTGGCTAACATCTGTATTTTGCTGCTTTGCTAGAACAGCCTAATATAAAACTACATTTGCATAAAACTGCATTTTCAATTATATTTACATAGACACACATGTTGGTGTGTTTTCAAACTGGTGCACTTAACATGACTCGCATGAATATAAATCTAAATTTGATTTATATTTTGCGTACAGCTGAGGAGGAATATGGTATGGAGAACAGACCAGAGTGCTCTGTCTGGGGGAACTGTCATTTTCACATGATTAACTTATTGAATGAATGTCCATGATGAGAATGCTGGTTTTATTCTGCCAAGTCCTTAATTATTATATTTTTTCATCATTTTTTATTTTTATTTTATTTATTTTTTAATTTGGAAAAAAAACCCCACTAAACATGTTTTAGGTTGAGCTGAATGTACCTGCTATTTGAACTACATTTCAGACAAAATAATGAAAAGTAAAAGAAAGTGACCGCAGAAGTGGTCAAGCAAATCAATGACATATAACAGTCACATGTACAAGCAAAACCACAGATCCCTCTGTTAAGGTCCCTTATGTCTTATGTGGAAGGGGGCAATTCATGTGTCTGAAATAAGATCAGAGTATATTAATGAAAGTCATAGGTGTCATACGTGGTATTCCATGCAAAAGCACTGACTACAACACAGCCACTATATGCTCACTTACCAGCCTAACTGATGACCTTCTCAGGGGTCAGTAATGTAAGCACTACTCTGGGTGGTCTGTTAGTCTACAGCACTGTGAGTCACGGCTTGTTCTCTGCATACAATGTTCAGTCAGGCTGTTTATTAGGGTCGGTCCTGTTGGTGTGTTTTGAAGTTTAAGCTTCTCTCTCGAAAAGAAAACAGCTCCTGACTGAATCCCAGGGCCTGCCCGAGAGGAGCCTAAGTAAGGAGGAGGGTGCAGAGGAGCATGGATGTTGGCTCTAGAATGGATAAAACCCCTCTCCTCTTTTGGGAGCAGTGGCAGTATCTTGGCTGTCCTGGTTTGGACTGTCCTCTTTCTCTCTCTTCAGCTTGGCATCTTTTCTCTCTGTCAAACTTGAGACATTCTACTACTTTTTATGATATCTACATTAGAATTGTTATTTACACAGCATAAACGTTCTTTTTTGACAACTGTTTAATTTTTTGTTTTTGTAGGGATTAGTTGTCCAAATTGTAGCTATTTTCTTAGTAGCTGAATTCTTCTGAAGACACTGTTATAATATTATTTCACACATTAGAACATATTGAATGCATGACAGTGCACTAAAAAGAAAAACAGATACTACACTGATGTGACAGTTGATTGTTTGGTTTAAGTGGTGATATGCTTTGGCAACAAGGGGGCGGAGTCAACAATGATGTGAATGGATCTGACTCATAAAATACTGGTTTCTGAAGGATTTTAGAGAGCACTCATCAAAACCATAAATATGTTTCCTTCATCACAAAATCACTTGTTAATCTCTAAGATTAATTGTTTTGGGAATGGCTCATTTATAAATTATTACAGCTGCCCCACTCTGAATGGATTTTAAAGTTTAAAAATCTGTGTCAAACTGCCTAGATATGGTCTAGAATGATTTAATTGTGTGCTGTTGTTTTTCCTAGAGAAATATAATGTCAGCTACAACACTGTGAAGGTGAGCTAAAATGTCTGTGTTTTACTGGATGATTCAGGCCTTTTGCATTCAGTACACGGTACTGGTTACCACTCCATTAGTAAATGCCAGAATAATTGGACTGGTTGTGTTTACAAGTCCTGCCTGACCTTGATGGGGGCTCTGTGTGTGTGTGTGTGTGTGTGTGTGTGTGTGTGAGGGGGTCTTAGGTCACACACTGGAAATCTTAACATGAAGGTGAATGAACTGGCCTTTCCTAAAAAGATGCTGTGGATTAGTGACAGGGTGGGCTTGCACAATTTACATATGGAAGCAAAACTGCAATGTTTTCTGGTAGCAATGAAATGAATGTAATGCAAATTGGATTACAAAGTATGAATCTGCAACCATTTGCAAATAATATGCTAAGCAAATAATTAGCTATGAAAACAGAGAAATTCTCACAGACTTCTCAGGGGTGGGTAACTTTGGGTAGTTTCTATTGCTTTCGCGTTATCACATCCATTCCAATAACATACATTGATTCAAACAAGATGCGGGTAGTGCCGTTGGAAAAAAAACCAGGTAAATAGTTCATAGTGTTATAACTCATTTGTTGTTCTGATTTCAAACGAATATTTCCTGCTTAATGACTGTTAAGTGGGGATTGTCGAGGCCTATTATATTCCGTTGTCAACTGACGACGAACTCACTTGAACACTGACCGTCGTGTTCTTTCACTGTAAATACAGTATTCTTCTCTTTGACTTCACCGAAGAATCATTATTCCACTCGGAGCTCACGCTGATTCTTGTTTGCATCTGAGAGTTCACAGTCCGTAGTTATGTGGGCTGAGGCGACACTAGCTTGGTTTTCGGTTCTTCTAGTTTCAGCTGGTCTGGTTTTATCGTTCTGTGGAGCGCAAGCTCTGTGCTTTATTCGATTATCACCAGTAACTCTTGTTTCAGAGAAGCTCTTGCCTGGAGTGTGGCAAAATTCATGGCTGCATGGTTTTTTTTTTTGCATTGTTTGTACACGCCTTTGGCCACACCAGCTGGTGTCTTAGTCCTGCATTGTCCACGTGTCATTGCGAATTATCATGATTAAACTTCAGTGTTCCTTGAAACGATAAATAAACAAACAAATAAAAGAGAAGTACAACAAGCAAACAAAGTCTCTAGAAGTCACGGTATCAGATAAAGTTAGGGGTGAGTAAATCACCCCAAAAATATCTATTTAAAGAGGGGTTCAGTAGAACTCCGTGTTTGGGATTTCCATTTCAGGGCGAAGCGAAGGAGAGCGAGAAAGTTTCGTTTTATGCAGTCATACAAAGGGCTGAGGAGAGTTTGTGGATTCAGCTCAGCATGAAGACTTTTGTTCCTTTCGGTCGGACTGCCTGTGAGCTCAGTGCCTCCAGCTGCAGGCTCTTAAAAAAAGCCAGCATCCCATTGAAACAGAGGAGAGAGCTGAACTTGATGGCTGAACTGAATGCTTCTAAAGACCTCAAGCGGGACATGTGCAAGGGAGAAGAGATTATTTGGGGCTAGTAAAAAGGAAAAGGCTCTTACTTGGTTATAGGATTTGGTTCAGTTTATCATCATATTTTTATCATTCCGTCATGTTCTTATAACGTTGGCCACAGAAAGAAAAAATCCGATCTCCTATGATTTTCATTTAGAGCATGTATTCGGTAACCTTACTTTTCTGCTAACGTGTTCCAGTTTTTTGGAGGAAAAAAAGAATCAACGTATGTTTTCTTGCCTTGTTTGTACCTTTTATCTTGATGTTCTGTCTTCCTTTTTACCGTAGTTAAAAGTGCAGTGCCTGCGCAACCAGAATTTTAACCGCAAACTCAAAGCTTCACCTTAATCCCAGCGAAGCCTCCGTATGTATAATTAAGCACGATTTAGCGTCCGACGTACTTAGCGTATTCGTTGTGGTTGGATGTGAGAAGTCTCGGATTTCCATCTGGCATATGGTGCTAGCTCTTTCGCTGATGTCTCAGTTAAATATCCATCATTGTACATTGGGGGCTACTTGGGGACAAGTGAAACTTGATGGACGCGATCCCACATGTGTAAATTCATTGAAGTGAATGGCTCAGATATCTGTCGTTTATTCTCTCCGTTTCCTTTTGTTTTTTCCCCCGTATTCTGTCTTTGAGGTGTCATACTGTGAAATTTATGGGCTAAAAGCGATTAACCTTTGACGTGGTTCTGATGCGCTCTATGTTCCTGTCAGTTCTCATCTTAAACAAGCGGGATTAATTGTACATCACTTTAATTAGTTCTCACTGTCTCTCTAAAGGCAGCGTGACAAAAGGAGGCGAAATATATTTGTAATGGACTTTACTGGCTCTTAGTTTACGCTTGAGATTCACAATTTATTGAGTTTCTTCCCCTTATTCAGACAGGCTGTTTCAGTGCAGTTCAATGCAGCATAGTTCAGTTCAGTAGAAACTGAATTGAATTGTTCAATTCGATTCAATATAGTTAAAAAATCAAGTGGAATCCTGATTTGATTTGGTTTGGACTAAGGTTTCCTTAAAAAATAGTCTTCACAATTTCATCAAACTTTCCAAAAAGTCATAACACTCCCTGTGTTTTAATAAGAAAAAAGAGAGAATAAAGCATCAAAAAAGCCCCAAACACATATGAATACTAAACAGTTTCTGGCAATTGAGGGAACAGCAAGAGAGGGAATATTTGCTCTTCTCTGACAAAATAGTTCAGGCTCCAGTCAAGGAGAGTAGGAAGGACCGAGGACTTTAATTTTCATTACAAAGCCTTTTCTCTCATCCATGAACGCATGGCTTGATATGGATTACTGTGCACTTTTCCCAAGTCCAGCCAGCTCCGCTTTCAAAACAGGCAGTGGAGGGCCTCAGATAAAAATGTGTTAGTGACAGTGTGCTCATTAGAGAGAGCAGGCCGTCTGTGTGCACTCCAACAGGAGAGATTGACACGGGTGGCTCTTTTGATGTGTGCTTGCTTGCATACATAAACGGAGGATATTAATGGCTACTGTGCCCCCCCTGTGATGTCTCATAGACAATTTATCTCGGAGAGATTGCTCGTTAAAGCATCCATCTTCGCCGCTGGCTCGTTCCGCCACTCTCCCACGATCTGCCAGGCGGAGGTTTGCCGCACAGCGAGATATATTAAAATGCCGAGAAGCGTCAGCAGCTTTGTCATCAGTGTGAGACAGGCTGAGAGATAAATGGCAAGAGCATGTGCTGGAGATATAGCCCAACCAAAGCTGTTAGGAAGTGGAACAAACATGACAAAAAGAAGACAGACACAGCCCTACCTCTCAGGTCCACTGATATTAACGTGCAAGCATAACTTTTGATTCTAAAATGAAAGAAGAAGAAAAAATGGGGAAAACTATGATACGATGGGTCCAAAGTGCTACATCAAGATTTGTATTTTTTATTTTTTTTTTTGGCATTGAACCTGTCTTCAAGCAACAGCTCTTTTGTGGCACCATTTGTTAGCTTGTTAGCTGTAACCTTTTTAAACTTGTTTTAAAAAAGCCTTGTATAAAACTGTTTGTGACACTGTGTTTTCTTGTTTTGCTTTTGAGCCAATCTATTTGTGTTTGTGTGTGGTAATTTGCGTTTTGTAATTTACAGTTTTGATTTCCTGGTCAGGCCACATGTTCCATAACCAACCCATAAATCATACTGATGTCAGGGTTAAATTGAGTCCATTCTCAAATGTTAAGTCACGTGGGTCTGGAAATGAACAGACAGTATGAAACATTTTTTTTCCTAGAGGCACAAATGCAAACTTTCAAAACCCATATCCAAAGCAAATACAAATATAGCTGTGCTTCATCAGTCAAATGTACCTTCTGTAAATTACCATTGGCCTAGGGAAATGCCTATGACTTGAACCAACCGTTAGGGCTCAGCCAAGTTTCCCAAACATACGTAATCACTGGTTACTTTCCTCTGACTGATGTAACATAGGGTTTTAAGATGGTGATACTGACAACCCCCAAATGCCTCTTAAGGATGATCTAACCCTGTCCAAAATATACTCTGTTGAACATCAATGCAGTGCTAAAGTGAGTTTGGCTAGTACAGACTGTAACCCAAGTGTTATTTGACCAAACCTCAGGGTATTCAGTTTGGTGGAATAAGGGACTGTCTGTGGTGGCTTTGTTCCCAACTTTTAAAGAGGCCTGTAAAACAAAATGCATGTTAGTATAAATAGTTGTCGAGTCCCACCCACAGGCTCACACTTCACAAAGGGTTTTGTGTCAATGCCCTAGTGAACACAGACACCTTTTTACGTTGGCCGAAAAAAAGAGAGTTTGTTCTTATTGTAAACGGCTACTTATCCCTAAGCAAATAAAAACCACGCATCATAAAGATGAAAGTCTGTTGCGGAAAGAATAGCTCTCGTGTTACGCTTCAGGTTTTGTGATATACTTACAGAGGCTGGAGCATTTTCAGTCTCATTTGTGTGACTGGTCTTCCTTACCTGTCTCAGATCTCCAGCCGATTAGATCCAAAGCAGAGCTAAAGGCTAATGTCCCGAGTATTGTCCATTCGCTCATTAAGACAAATGCCTTTGGTGCTTAATGGAATCTTTTATTAGACTCATCAACATGAAACTCCAAAATGTTTCTGAAAATGACAGTGAGAGAAATAAAAAGATAAAAATAATAATAATAATAAACCATTTAAAAGTCCACAAGCAGTGCAATTCAAAGAACAATCTCTCAAAGTTTTTGAAAAGGTGAACCTAAGGTAAGAGAAGACATGAGGATATTTCATCATAACCTGAGAAGGGTTGTATTTTAGCATTAGGTATGAGGAGTGAGACCGTTTTGATGTATATGCAGTTGCCATGGTGACCTTCACTTTGGTTTGGCGTCACTAGGGAGCTGTGATAGCTTTTAAAGGCCTGCTATCACTGACACTCCAAACACGAGGTCACCCTGGTGTGATGTCACCCTAAGGAGGTGCAAATGGCTTGATGTTACAAAACAAGATGGATGAAGGAATACTTAAGACTGGCTTTGACTTGCCATCAGAGCGGATCACAGGCAGTGACATAGAATCTGCTATGGACAATAAGATTAGATTGGATAATATGATTACATTCATCGCGTTCAACACACTGTTTCATCAGTTCAGCAGGTTATATGGTTCAAAATATAAAGTAGATATCTGCAGTGAAACAATGCTATGGTGACATTGCTATTCTCCTCCAAACTGCAGGTCTTCAGTACATTGGCTATATGTCTTTTGGTTGACTTAGTTTCACTTATTTTTTCTATATTAATACTGTAATATTAATTTTGTCATGAATATTACTCATGCAACTGAAACCTAATCTGTTAAGTTCAGTTAAGTTAAATTCAAGATTATTTAGAGCCCAGTATCACATTTTAAAGTCTCAAAGGGCTTCACATGCCCACAACAAACAAAACAGGAATGAAGTTAAGAATGAAGAAACTCAATTTCTGCCCCCTGCGGTCTCCATGTCATTTGTCAATGGTGAAAAAGCTCCAGTGAGTTGACTGTAAATGGGAGACCAGTTTAATGGACTTTCTTTTGTTGTCTCTGATAGTTCAGGGTTTATTTTAATATTGTACAGTGCTGTTTCATGATTAAATAAGGTATTTGTGTCCTGTGGTAGTTCTGGGTGTATTTCTCCTATGCTCTGTTCCAAGGCTATGGTCTCCTGATAAACGTTGTCTCAGAGCTGTACAATAAGGAGCTAACTGAAATGGATTACTGTGATTATGCTGCAGGAACCATCTCTTCCCATAGGAGATAAAATGTTTCCATTCTCTATTCCTTTGCAGTCGCAAACGGGCAACAAACATTTATCTTTGCGGCTGCTGGATTTAAAAGCACAAACACCTTCGTATTCTTTTTCATTCCAGCTGTGTACAAATATGGTCAAATGCCATGTGACCAAACAGGAGGCCGACTGTCACAGGAGAGAGGGGACCCGTGGCCTCTCCAGTGGCCCTTTAAAATGGCGACTGGCCCTTTTTTATCTGAAGGACAACGGAACTGTTCCTTTCCAATACCAATGGGAGAGAAAGATTCACAAGAAAAACTTGAAGTACACAGCATAACATTGGAGGACAGTGGAGATGAGGGGACACATTCAGTGTTGTTGAACAAACTGTGCTGATACAATTTGATTTAAAAATCCTGATCCACAGATAACCAAGGCCCTCTCAAAGGCGGCAGCACGCATTGTGTGTTCATCATCATGTTCAAGACAGGGAAAAAAAGGAAAAAGAGAGAAAAACAACAGATCCGCTCTGTTCCACTCACTGCTCAGACATGTGCAGCATAATATTTACTCTGAGACTTCTTCACATAGACAGCAATGTACATACCTCATATCTGCCCTCTCAGTTCTGTACAGGGTCGCAGGCCTGGTGTATGTGCATGCATGCATGTGTGTACGTGCGTGTGCACACATGTATGTGGATATGCGTGTGTGTGTGTGTGTGTGCGCGTGTGTGCGCACACACGTTTGCTCATGTATGTACGTGTGTGTGTTAATGCATGTGTGTGTGGGACTGTTTGTATCATCTTTTTGTCTGTAATGTGGCACAGCAGGCAGATTGAGGTAGGGCAGAGTGATATGTCTTGGTCATAAGGGAGGTTAGCTGTGAGAGAACAGGCTGAGTTATAGCATCTGCCCACAGAAGCATCCTCTGGAGCCCCGGCCCTTGCCTGGAAGACCAATCACTGGCTGCATACATCGCTGCCTGTCCTTGGAGTCAGGCAGACAGGGGAGCCTGCAAAGAGGAGGGCCTGTCATTTCTGCCTGATACAACACTCACACAAACAAACTCACACATAAGAATCATGTGATGTACATCCAGATACACACATAACAAAGTTACAAACACACAGAGAATTTGGTTAGGCACCCCTTCAAATATAACATAGGAGGAACATAAAAGGAGAAAATGAATTCCTTCTTAACAAGGACAGAAATCTCTTTCTCTCTGACCCCCCCCCCCCCCACCCCCCACCCCCGACCACCTCTCTCTCTCTCTCTCTCTCTCTCTCACACAAACACACACACAGACTCACCAGGGAGAAATCACGTATTCTCAGTCATTTGAAGCTTAAAGAGAAGAGGAGGTCAGTGCTGGTGATCTCTGATTAAAATGTGATGACAGGGAGTTTTCTGCTCCCTCTTCAACCACAGATAGCTGTAATTTCACTAGCAGAGCGTGTGTTCTAAAGTGCTCATTCTTCTGGAACATTGAGGGAACCTCAATTTCCTCCCAGATGGAGAGAAGGCTGAACCACTCAGTAAGAGCATCTTAGTAAATATTCTCCCATGCCCAATTTTGCAGAGCTACGCCAACTCCATCAATATGTATGTAGAGAATTCACTGCTTTGACCTGTGGAACTCCGCACATTTATAACTAAATTCCTCAAAGCAGACACGACCATTACTGCCCCCCCCCCTCCATATGCTGTAGTAATTAGAAACCTTATGATAAGAAGTTAACATTTTTCTACTTTGCCTCGAATACCTCATCCTCACCTACAGTGCCTCATCTCTTACCACATCCATTCTGTCTGCTTTGATCTTAAACAAATCAGGACAGGCTGGGTGTTTGATTTTTGATATGTATAATGACTATAGTGTACAGTTGTTGTCATAACCGCACGGCATCTCCAGTACAGAGTGAGGGATGAGTGTGGGAGAGGATATGGGTCTGTCTGCCTACAAATGGGCATGTGTGTGTTTACATATGTGCATGTGTGTGTGTGTACGCACGCGTGTCTTTGTGTGTGTGTACGCATGCTTGTGCGTGTGTGTGTGTGTGTGTGTGTGTATCTGTGTGTATGTATGTTTGTGTGTGTCTGTTCATGTGTGTCTTTACGCATGCTTATGTATGTGTGTCTGTGTGCATGCGTGTATGTGTGTGACACACAACGAAGTGAACAAGTGAAATGTCAGGCAGCTGAGCGGCCCAGGTTCACATCCCGTCTCTGCAAAGGGATCTGGGTAACAAGCAAACACAGCCATGTTTTTTTATGACACTGCTGGGGAAGAA
This sequence comes from Chanos chanos, assembly GCF_902362185.1. Lineage (NCBI taxonomy): Eukaryota > Metazoa > Chordata > Actinopteri > Gonorynchiformes > Chanidae > Chanos > Chanos chanos. The sequence goes on from NC_044495.1 coordinate 46,516,188, forward strand.
GACAGAGACAAGTCTGGCTTTTGACAGCTCAAAGCACAAAAAAGATTCCCCCGCCCACACTAGTAATATTAAACATTTATCAACTCAAACAAGCTAATGAAGCCACACTCACTGGGCCAGAACGACAGTCTCTTAACACACGTCTTAGATTCACTCTGCTGGTTTATTTGTGTCTCTGTGACGGCCACCAAAAGCAAGGAGCAGAAGCCTCTGTGTGTCAGTGCTACAGTTCTTTTGCTTTTGTGTCTCCATATGTTAGTGCTAAGCCAGTCCGCACAGAACACCCAGTCTTCCTAAAGCCACGCTACAGATCAAACCTAATCCCTGGCATCTGCTCTCACCATATCATTAAGAGCATGGCATGTTGGGAAGATTGTGACACTCCCACAGTATACTGTATTTAAATAACATGTTTGTATAACACGTTTTTTTAATTGAGGATGACGGGCTTTGCTTTCAAGGGTCTGGAAATGGCACAAGGTGCATGGTGTTCGAAAGCAAGAGCTCCGGCAGTGGATTTCAGACTCTATTTCTGAAGCTTCTTCACCAAACTCCTGACTGTACCATTTTAGCATTTTAACCTTTCACAACAGTATGAATTTCTCTTTTAGTTGAGAAATAAAAGAATTTTATGCTTTCTTTCGAGAAGGAGGGCTGGTCTTACTCATAGAACTTTGACCTCGGCTGGTTTCATCCATGCCGCCAGCTGGTAGGACGAACTGGCCATGAGATTTATCCTGATTCTATCTGTTAGAAAGAGCTCAAGGTCAGTTCATAAGCTCGTTGTGAACAAGCCAGCATTAATTAAAACCCTGCTTCATCCTTTATACTGTGCAAAAAAGCTGCCTGGAACAGATAACAAAAAAGAAAAAAAAATCGAGGGCTATACATGTCTGCCTGTCTTACCCTCCTGACTGTCTTACCCTCCTCACTGTCTTACTTTCCTCACTGTCTTACCCTCCTGTCTTACTTTCATCACTCTCTTACCCCCCTCACTGTCTTACCCTTCTGCCTGTCTTATCCTCCTCACTGTCTTAGTTTCCTTACTGTCTTACCCTCCTTTGTAAATGCTCGTCTCTTGAGGTGTCTCCATGTCCTTAACCTTACTCTTTAAATAACCCTTTGGTCATTTTAAGACTAGAGTTTCACTCTACTCCAGTGTTCCCTAGTTAGAGGTCACAGATGTGAGAAAAACATTTGGTTTGAGATTTTTATACAAGAACTGTTTTGTTCCTTTTCACATCATATATGAAAGGGTCAAGCTTAGGTATCATTAAGTTGTCATCATGAAATTTTGTCAAAAAGAAAATCAACATAATTTACACAAAAATGTAGCAGCTAAATTGTCTGCTGTGGTACACATTATTCATAAACTATTCATACACTCTTTCACCAAACACAATTTGCAGTTTGGTCGGTTACAAGTCTGAGAAATGTGTGAGAATATGTTCTTTACAGACACAAAGGCTATGTGTTACTCTTGTGTGGAATTGGGAACATACAGGATATTTGCTTGATTTGAACAGTCAGTATAACCTAAATAAACAATAAATAATTTTTAAAAATCTCATTTACTCTAACAACAAACATCCTCAACAAGTACAGAGTCACGGAAACAGTTGGGCTTTGCCGCTTTGGACCCAGGAATAAGAGTCTGGTTCCCTCTGGCATGTAATAAAGTGGAATTGCTTTTGTGCCAGCTGCATGGTGTGGCGTTGGCAGCGTGGGTCAAAGTTTCAGTTTAATCTTGTTCTGTGGAGGAGAGAAGATGCTGCTGTCAGAAAACAGGCTTGTGACCTCTCAGTAAAAGTTGGTTTGACACAGGCTTGTATCTCGTTTGTATCCATCAACCGCCGAGTATCTAGACACACATCAAGGCCTCATGCCCAATTTCTCCCTCTTTTTTTATTTTCTATTGGAGCTGTGAGCTGTCTGTCCGTCCCTTCACGCTGTATGTAGTTATTAAAATTCTCTCAGCGGTCTCGTTGTGAGCTGTTACTGGGGTCGTCTTCCAGGCGAGATTATGCATAACAGTACTGAGTGTGACACTGAGCAGAGATTGCCCAGCCATCAAACCAATGATCCACAACATATCAGAGCACACAGGGACCGGACCGCGCACGGACTGGCCGAGGAGGAGGGGCTGTTTATGCTGTGTGTGCGTGTGTGTATGTGTGTGTTTTGTTTTGTTTTGTCTTGTTTTACTGTCGAAACAATGAAGCGGGTGAAATTGACAGGTGATGGTACCAGCCTCACCCCATGTGCAGTTTGACAGCTCTTTTACAACACCCTCTAATTGTGTTTGTACAGGTGTCTATATCTGCTGAACGCACTAAAGACATTTCATAACAACGTTTACACAACTGATCAGACTACAGTGATGGTACTGTTTAAGTTAGGGACCTTTGACCTGTCTTTTAAGCAAGACAGTCGGCACAATTAAAGCTTATCCTCCTCCCAGGCAAAGAGCTATTGATTCTATGATGGCCTTTTCTTGTGTTCTCTCTCTCTCTCTCTCTCTCTCTCTCTCACCCTCTTACTTGAAATCAAAAGGAAACAAAGGTGCAAACTGAGGCAAGATCCAGCTCTACTTTGATTGCCCTCTCTTTGCCTTTGTTTGAGATCAGTGTCGCGAGGAGAACTTGACACTTGACTGCCAAGGCTCCAAATAAGCAATCACTGGTTCTGTCATTCTGTCTCCCCTTCCTGTCAACGGCAGCGACCTCCCACTCCTCCCCAGAGTCCAACGCCACTGCTGTGTCAGAGGGCCCTGACATGGAGGAGGACTTGAAAGCGGAGCAGGAGAAAGAGGTGCTCCTCGCACCCTTTTGTTCTGCTCCTCTCCATCTCTGGCAGTGCCAGATAAAAATGAGAAGAAACCCTCTGTCACATGTTATGGGCATTGGGCAGAGAGGGGTGCTTTTCTAATCCCGCCCCGTCACCACTGACATCAGGAAGACTGACTGGCCCACAGGGGTGAGGGGGTCTGAGAAGTCCGGGGAGCGTGGTGGACTGTGATGGAGGACTCCTCTGGGACCGTCACAACCTGGGCCTGTCTGGACTGCCATGTAGGCCATGATACTGGGGCAGAGTGTCATTTGTAAAGATCTGTTCTCATCGTGTTTTTAAAAGAGCAGGAGAGAGGGAGGGAGGGTGTGTGTGTGTGTGTGTGTGTGACAGTGAGAGAGAAAGGAGAGAGAGCAAGAGAGAGAGAGAATATATGTGTGTGTGTGTGTGTGTGTGAGTGAGTGAGAGAGAGTGTGTGTGCATGAGAGAGATAGAGAGGGGCATTGTGATGAGTGAGAGCAAGACTGATGTAACACACACACACACACACACATACACACTCGCGTGCAGTGAGCTTGGTTCTCCATTGTGTCAGTGTGTATTGCTCTGAGGACTGCTTTATAACAGGAGAGGATGAGCTGTTCCTATCCCCTTTGTTACTCTCTGGCTCGCGCTGCATCGAGCTGCTCACTCGGCTCCTCTAAAACGAAGCTCGGCTAATTCCTGCAGACAGGAGACATTGTTACTTTATTGTAACAAATTGATCTGAGACTGCAGCCTGCTGAAGAAGGCTGGCATCTCTGTGCACATTAATTATGTTTAAAATAAATATGACAGGCCCTGCGGATGACGCCCAGGGGTAACGGGGAAGAGCTCAGCAGTGGGCATTGAGCCCCACTTCACTGGCATCCCGTTTAGTCTCATGTTTACTGTTCCAGAGCTGAGCCATGCTGTGCAGAATGCACCCGTAACAATGTCCACAGCAATGTCCAGCTTTCATCTGGATGTCAAAGGAAAAACTCACACAGTCACAAAGCTTTCAGTAATTCACTGTCTCTCTTCCTCTCATTCACTCAAAAGGAGAAAATGCATTCCTTCTTTACAAGGACAGAAATCTTTCTCTCTTTCTCTCTGTCCTTCCAACTCTCTCAGTCTCTTTCGCTCCCTCTCTCTCTGTGTCTATGTGTGTGTGTATGTATACAAGACTGAGTAATAGCAGAATTCATATTGTGTCGCCCAGCCCACTCTGTGTGAATTCAGTTCTGTCTGAACTGTTTGAATAGTGCATTAGCATTGAGAGAGACTTTGCTATGCATGGAAGGAAAGAAAACATGTAAAATGTGTTTCAGGATCACACAAAGGAACAGACTGTACTGTCAACTGTAACACTCAAGCTGAAAAAGCAGGCGGGAAATCACAGACAAGGAACAAGCCAAAAAAAAAAAAAAAACCCCAAAAAAACCAAAACAAAAACAAAACAAGCAAGGGCTCTCAAATCCCTCTGCCAGCGTCCCAGACGTGCAAGGTTTGCCCATCAAGTGCTTCTCAAACATTTCTCACTCTAAGCGTGTTTGAGTTGCTCTATCCTTACAAGACGAGAGGGACTCATCATCTGAAGATGCTTAACCAAATAAGAAAGGATTGTGCTCTGAGGCTTTTGGGTTTTGTTTTGTTTTTTTTTGGTTTCCAAGACAGGAAAAGAAAAAACAGCTGGCAGAATGCAAAGGTTGTTGGTATTCCAACCCACACAGCAATCATCGAATCGAGTTCAAAGTATTTGCAAATTAGCCTGTTTTCCCATTTATTTTCTTCAGCAGGGACTTCCAGCATGGAGTTTTGTACGTCCTCATAACTCATATATTTTTATATCCAGTTATTTATACATTAAGTACTCATACATGGCTGTATGAAAAAATATAGATTTCTATATAAAGATTTCTAAATAAAGAGTTCTTTTAATATTCACAGTAGTCAGGAAGACATACATTCTGCATTTTTCATACTTGGGTCCATCATATTTTGTCAGTGTTTTTCTGTTGTTGTTTATATCTTGTGATCCTGTAACTATATCAGTGTGTGGTTTTGACCAGCTGAGGGAAAAAAAGTAGCTTTACAGCGTTACATCTGGGTCTTAAGCGTCAGTGGTCGAAGCCACTGCCTCATCCCTGCTGGGAGAATGAATAAAACCTAAATCAACCAGAAGACACATGATATGAAAAACCCAGGGCTTTGTGTTTTGAACCCATTTGATAAAAACTTTCTTTTTTTTTGGTCAATTTGGTGACGTCCTCCACTGATCATAGTGGGAAAAAGACATCTAATCAGATCAGTACAGAAAATGTATGCAGAACAGTACAGAAATATTTTTGACAAAAGAAAAAAGAAAATAAGGTCCAAGGTACTGGAAAACACTCAGGCCAGTGACGTGTTAACATGGGCTCTTATGTGACAGAGTAGAATTACCTCTCGAACTTGATTTTCATGTTTCAGGTTATGATAATGTGTTTACACAAACATTTTAATCCAAATGTCTTTACTCGGGCATATAACTCAATGTTTTATCCCTTGATGTCAGTTTGCCTGAGGCGTACATGGATCATACATTTAAACAGTGATGTTTTAGACTAAGGAGAAGTATTAAAATCTGAATTTGTGCTTTTACCTCAACTCTGTAATCTACTAGTGTGTTTTCTGCAGATGCGATGCTGTGTTTGCTACCTAACGGTTAATTTTTTCCCTCTCTCTCCTTTCTTTTTGTCCCTTTTTCTCTCTGTGTCTCTTTCCTCTCCCCCATGTAGAGGATGAGCTGTAGCTATCTGTTGTGCACGGTCCTGCTGTTCGTTGCCGTGTTACTGGCAGTCACGGTAACTGGAACCATCCTGCTGATGAACCATTACCAGGCGCTGCCTGGACCCGACAGCCCGCCCCTAATCAACACCAATCAGGATGAGGGGAACGCCCTGGTGACTGTTGAGAGGGGCGATGGTTCCCGCATCAACATCTTCATTGACCCCAACTGCCCGGACTACAACAGCAACTTCCTGCGGCTGGAGGGCGTCCAGACCTCCCTCCTGCATTCCCTCACTGACCACGACTCGGACCTGAAGTCGGTGAAGGGTCAGGACCGGGCCCTGCTGGTCAAACTGGCGGAGGAGGTGGCCAAGCTGTCCGCCCATGCCAGCGAGCTGAAGATGGAGTACGAGTCTCTGAGGCGCGGCCAGGGGAGCATCGGCCAGGAGCTCAGTACACTGCAGACGGAACAGGGAAGGCTCATTCAGGTTAGACTCCTCTCATTTCACCTCCCTAAGTCTACCACACTCCTCTGTACTTTACAGACGCGGCCCGTGTGTTATATCCCGTGGCTCTGTGACTCACACAAAGCCGCCCCTGAGTTCTGTCGAACGCGACTAATCAGCGTATCTCCACCGTTCTGCCCTACGGTAACATCAAAAATCAGTGGTCGACATTCCTAGATCGTTAATATCTTTGTTCACAGTCTCTGCTATCTAACTTGGGTAGACTGGCACCCATAGCTATATCTCTAAGATACTTTCCAAGTACCCCTTCCCACTGCTCTCAGGACAAATTTGTGACAGTGCTGCTGTCATGTTGCAGTATGCGTAGTGCCCTTTCTCATCTGGTCCTCACTGTTATGCTTGTAAATACAGCAGGTACAGGGCTCTCTTCACTCATAATTCACAAGACTAATGATAGGTTTAACAGCTCACTGTTTACCTGCTCCAGCTGAAATAGACCAGATGAAACTCATTTCATACCTCCATGTTATGACTTTATTACATAATATTTATTATAGGACTGTGTTGTCTTTCCCCCTCAGCTTGGCTTTATCATTCCCCTGAGACATGGGGTTAGTTATAGGAGCAGCTTAATCTCTCTCTCCCTCTTTCTCTCTCTCTGTCTTATTTGTGTGTGTGTGTGTGTGTGTGTGTGTGTGTGTGTGTGTGTGTTAGTAAGTAGGCATGTATGTATGTGCACCTGTGTGTGTGTGCTAGTAAGTATGCATGTTTGTATGTGCCCCTGTGTGTGTGTGTGTGTGTGTGTGTGTACTGTATATGTGCTAGTCACTAAGATGGACACAGCATTACCGATTTACACATTTTAGTCAATTCATTTGATTCACTTTGGCCTTATGAACTCAGAGTTATGGCCTAAAATGAAGTTCAGGTACGACATCTTTAGACAAGCATGCAAACGCTCAGTTTAGAGAGAACCTGCAGCGTCTCCAGGCGTCTCCTCTTAACAGACTTGCTTAAACCTGCCGTTCCTCAGGTTCACCTTTTTTTTTCTTTTTTTCTTTTTTTACTAACAATGCGCATTTTTGCTGTGGCTTAATTGCATCTCACATATCGACTTAATGCAAAACAGTCTGGGTGTTAATTTTATGCAACACATGCTTAGAATTACATCAGCCATCGGTAGATGAGCTGCGATAGCTTCCTGTCAGTTTCCCAAGCTTATGATTCCACGAGCCGAAGATGCATGTAATTAACACATACGATTCATTACAGCCAAGCACGATACATACCAGACACAATAAAGTTAGACGTAGCACAAAGAGCAACCAAATCCTTCCATATGCATCCAAACCTTGTGAATTACAGTGTTTAAAGCAGTCCAGAAATGAGAGGAACCTACCTGGAGATTTACTGAGCAAATCTGAGCTGTGATGTCGAAGAGAGAGAGCTTTGACACCTAGAGGATGGGATCGGTTTGCACAAACATTTCGATCTGTGTTTTCATAAATTCAGGAGTAAACAAGGATGATGTTTTCATTAAATTTGCTCTGCTAGGTTAAAAAGGATAAAAAAAAAAAAAAAACAGCACTATCAGTTATTAGAAAATCATACCGAGGGGAAGGGGTCGTATTCCATGGAGGCATGCCATAAAACGCCTTCATGTTATTATTATATTTTTTTAATATGATCAACCATAATTCTGGCATGTCAATTGAACTGACAGCTGGAAGGACAGATTAACTCATGTCCCGGCTAACCCAAACATATACACAAATATTTATATCTCAATACCCTTCAATATTGCAGGATATTTCAACCCCACGACTAGCCGTTTATATGAGGAAACATAAAGATAGCTTTGGGAAAAATCTCAGACATCTATTCTAGAGATACATTTCCAGCTTTGGGCCACTGTGATCATACAGCAGTACTCTTGGGAAAGGTCTTTTAAGTTTTAAAAATAATAAGCTACCAACCACTTCTTCTCTACACCTGCATGGACACCATTAGTTTTCTGAGCTGGCTTTCTTGAGATTGCTGCAAGTACAAGCAAAAGAGGCCACGGATTTGTCCCTTATTGAATACCAGCTGATCTGATTTGATCATATTTCCCCAGTAAGTAAGCCGGATGAAATCAAAGCCACTGTGGTTATTACATTCCTTCATCAACTCTTAATCAATAAGCACCTCTTTTCTTTTTTTTACTTCTTTCCCTGATGAGAGAAGTGCTGAAACACTGGGTCTGTTTGTCCTCTGGGTGTCTTTGAGACATCGCCAAAGGGTTTCAGCTGCGAATCCCTTGGTACCGGTGATCTGACTCTGCAGAGAGACAGGGGTATTAATGAGGCTGGAAGACTCCCAGCCTTCCTGTTCATTAGCCCGCCTCACCGCGCCAGGGGAACCAGGGCCTTCAGTAATGCACAGCGGACATGTCATTTTCATGCCAAAGCGTTAGCATCAGCTCGGTGCCATCCTAACACTACATGTATGACTGGAAAAGACTCATCATCATGCCACATGTTGAGAGAGAGATCTGAGTTCAAGCCTAGAACAAAGGGAACAGATGTGGTCACATGAATGGCATTTCACGGTGAACAGAGAAAAAGGTGAATGCAGGAACATATATATATATATATATATATATATATATATATATAAATAAAGACAAAACTACACTGAACTTTAGGCCAGAGAGATATTTTACCTTAGGAGTAGCACAGCTCATCTTAATGATCAAATCTCATTATTTTGCATCATGTGAGGTGCCTAAAAGCTGTCTTTTTGATCATTTTGCTATTTATTTATTTATTTATTTATTTTTTACCTCTGCGCTTACTGATCTCAAGAGAAATTAGCACTGGATTAATGAAGTAATGATTGTTGTGTGTGCAGACAGATTACATGGATAAGAGACAGAGATAAGGGACAGCCTGAGTCTAGGTCCAGATAAAGGATTTCCTTTCCCCAAGCCCCTAATCACAAATTCCCCAGTTCCATCCGGGAAAATAATAATCATCCAGGACAAACTGTGAGAGGAAGAAATGCTGTGAATCTCTCAGAAAAGTTTCCCAGTTTCCAACAGGGTGTGTTCTCCTGACCCTCTAAGAGTACTTCACATGTGTACCCAAGTAAATTATGAAAGTAGCTCCATTAGAGTTACTGCTGGAGGCAATGGTTTGGTGAGTTCAGAAGCTGTAATTTTTTTATCGCTAGGTGATTAACCTCTTTCACAGAAACAACTTGCCATCATGCTTTAGCGCAAAGACTGCAGAGCGATGACTTGTCTGTGAGTAGCTGACTGAAATTAATACGGACTGGCACAGCCCCCTGTCTCAGGCTAACAAAAGCAACATCTGCTGACTATGTGAAAAATGCAGGTGTGTGTTCCCCCCCCCCCCCCCCCACACACACACACACACACCCTGAGACAGGTGGGCAATGTCATCTGAGCAGACATTTTCATTGTGTATTTGAAGCTTTTATTGGTCAGAGGGTGTGTTAAAAAAGCTGTCATAATCTAAGGGGGGTTTTTTTTTTCACTCTTTTTAAAGTGGCAAACAGAAGAGTCAGCTTGTGAAGGAGAAAAAAATACAGTTTTTTCATTCTCCGTCCTCTCTTCTCGACTTATCTCATTCTCTCATTCAGGACTGGACTTCGGACCCATCCAAAAGCATGTTTTTGTTCTAGAACCAATAAGTTTGACTGAATCAAAGGAAGGAGTGAATTCATGATCAGTCAACTCTTTCTCATTGTTTAGATAGAACAGAGAGGTGCCGCAGGACCTGAGTTGAGAAATGGTGACACAACTGGCTGGATGTGGAGCCTGTTTAGAATGTTTTCAATCATTCATGCTTCTAAATACAAAAGTAATCAAAACTTTGTTTGCACCGCAATTTTCCCCCCATCCCTCTAAACATGTTGAGTACATTAATCTTGTGTTGTAGTGAAGTGAAAATCAGTCATATTTTAATGGAGTGCTGTGTGCCTTCTCATCTGTTACAAGGAGATTACTGATGATATGGAAGCGTTGGGGAAAACATGTCTGAATATCTATGAATAATGAATGTTCCCCAGTCGGGAAACAAACTTCCTGTAGATAACGGCGATGCATATACAGCAATCACTGTTTCTTATATTTGCGGTTTAAAGCAATATCCCGCCCACCTACCATAAACTAAGATTACATGAACCATAAATAAGGTCAGATCCAGATTTGCTGTTTTACCTTTTTTTCTCTCTTGGAAGGCTGGGTGTGCTCAGCATAGTTTCATTTGTTTCCTCACGCGCACTGTAGTCATAGCCTATAGCAGGTACGTCTACAAAGAGGAGTTGAGAAGTTGTCTCTCCTCTTGTGGCTAACATGTATTTGTAATGCGTGTGATTTATTACAAGCGCTGTGGCTCTCACGTGACTGACAGTGAGTGTCATTGCTACTGCAGCGTGCATAGGAAAGCGTGTGCGGGAGCAATCGGTGCAGAGAGCTGTGACTGGCAATGTCCCTGTCGTCCATGCGGAAAGCACCCGCGCGTCAGTTGTCATCAGCGTCAGCCGCAGAATGCCGCGTATGTTCTCAGATGCGGCGAAAAGACCCCCATCCTCTCATCTCGTCCCTCGTGTGTTATCTCCTCTTGCCACACGCTCCTTTGGAATCGCTATGAAAGTACTTGACGTACGCGCCATTCGCAGGCGACGAGAGGACTCGGTGTGTTAATTTACACCCAGCAAAAGTTCTGGACTTTTTCATTTCACGTCAGCGCTCTAATTTTATAATTGGACTTTTGAGTGCCCGCACCTGCTGGCGATGCTTGTGACGTCTGAACACCCGGAATGGAATTCTGTACCTACAGCGTAACTGTGGAAGATTTTTTTTTCTTTTTTGGATCACCCACAAATTTTTCGGTTATTGTCTGAAGATGGTGGAATGGAGGAGGTGACAAAGAAATGTTGGGGAAATATTAGACATATTTGGCCAGGGGTACATGATGAGAGACACACAATTAAGGTAGTGAGGGACCTTTTGAAAAGAGGTGAGACGTGAAAGTTTGCTTGGAGAGAGTATGATGTACACAGAGAATCCCAGGGCCTGGAACAGATGTAGTCATTTCCTCCTCACCTTTGACCTAAAAGTGACTGAAAACTGAAAAAAGGAAAAAACAAAAGTGAAATACATACACTCTTTATAATTTCAGATGCTGAAATTCAGTAGAACGTAAAGCAGTGAGCCTCACAGATCCAGCTGAACTATCTGTTAGACTGTCTTGACTGTCACCTAACTGGGCCTGGAAATCTGAGCTCTCTAACAGGGACGGTGGTACAGAGCATTAAAAAAGAACATGCTTTGAGTCAGCTTCATTTGTACAGGGCTTTTTACAAAAGACATGTACAGAGAAATGGAGCCTGGGCCATGGAAGAGAAATATAAGACCGTGAAGATTTTGCTGGGATTATGCCAGTAGGTATAAGGTGACAATAATTTTCTTTCTGATATCATCACCAACATCAGTATATTTCATAACACACGCATCACGCATGGTCTTTGTCAGCTGTCATTGCAGAAATCCTAGCAAGCTATCTGACATTAATTAACACGGCCCTACCGCATTCATTCTCAGTCATTTGGGGATGAATTTCCCTGTCATTTTTATTATCATTTATTATACTGAGCCATAAATTGTCCAAAAGTGTTTGCTTTTGCGCTCTGGACTTTTGAGACTGCATGTTAAATTTGACTTTACCCGACTTAAAATTGAGCTTTCTACTGATTGGAGCACTGAGACTCTGACTGGTTGATAATGGAGCAAACCATTTTACATGACATGGGTGCCTGGAGTGGAGTCTGCAGCCGCTGGAGATAGTGACATATCTGTTCTCAGACTGTGTCAAAAGTGTTTTAGCGTACGAAGACTGCAATCTCTCTATATCAGTCCAGACACTAATGGCCACTTGCTAATAACAGAGTGGGCTGTTTTCTCAGATCCATAGCCTCCTCTCCATAAACGCTGTGTTTGCACAGAACACAACACATGTGTAAAAAGACTGTAAATGATACTGACCTACCTTGACTATACAACACGCAGAAGGCTGGAAAACAGGAGATATATGTTCCTCTCACATCTAGAGCCTCTTTAGTCTATGGGAAGGTTGTTTATAATGAAATCCAAACTTGTATATGTCTACAGAGTTTGCATAAATGTCAGATGTTAACACTCCCCAGTGGCCAGAATAGTGGTTCTGATCTAACACACTCAATTACAAAACCTGGACGGAAATGTCAAGTGCAACAATGGTCATTGATCCCAATGTTCATTAGCTCAGAGCACTAATGCACAGTGTTGAACTGGTACACTTTCGCTGCAAACACTTTGACATGATAGCTTGTGCAAAAGCTAAAAACCTGACTGCTTACTGGTGCTAAATAAATACAGAAAACAGTAACTTACTGGAGTGTTGGTTTAGCTTGTGCTTTGTGTTTTACCTAGCAAGTGGTCTAATGGTGAAAAGCCACACACTATAATTAAACATCATATGGTTTAGATTTACACTTCACTTAGCTGCATTTATCCACAGTGACTCTTACACCTCTGGAGCGAATTTTAGATTAAGCCCCTTCTTCTTAGGCACAAAGCAGACAATATTAACTAGCTAATCCCTACCAAACAGTCAAGTTTTTCCCACCATGCTCAGAAATCTAACCAGCTATCTTGTGATTGCCAGGTAGGGCTAATCCCTGGTCTTTACAAGGTCCTGAGATGTTGAATCAGGGGCTTGTCAAGACCATGATTCAGTTACACGTTGTTATAGTGCAATGTATTGTACGGTGTTCCAGTGAGACTCTTGTGCTTTAACCGTCTGCTCTCAGCTTTGCTGGGAGAGCAGCCACGTCTGCTCTCAGGTGATGTAGGTTTTTTAGTCTGAGAGTTTCAGAACCATGAAATGTTAACCAGTATCTGAAAGCAACCTCTCTGCGTGTGTGTGTGTGTGTGTGTGTGTGTGTGTGTGTGTGTGTTTTGTGTGTGTGTTGTGTCCTCCAGCTGCTGTCAGAGAGTCAGATCAACATGGTGAAGGTGGTGAACTCGGTGAGCGACGCACTGAGCTCCGTGCAGAAGGAGACAGGCAGCATAAAGACACGCCTGAAAGCTGATCTTCAGAGAGCTCCTGTACGCGGAGTCCGCCTAAAGGGATGCGGAAATGGAGAGGGTAAAGGCATTTCTCCCTTACATGTCCTCCACTTCCAAATAAACTCGTCTTTTCCTCTTCTTTTTTTTCTTCTTTTTTGTTTTTGCTTTTATTTTGCTAGGTAAACCTTCCTGCTGATAAGAAATAAATTGTGTAGGTTTTTACTCCAACCCTACAAAACATGCCTGATTCCACATGTCTGGGTCTGAAACTCCTGAGAAGTGAAATCAGGTGTCTTAAGCTGGAGGTAGTTGCTTACCCCTGAGCTAACTTGTTTTTACACTCTTCAGCTTTGCTTTAATCATAAACTCACTGGCTACCGTTACCAGAATCTATTGGACAGTTTGGCTTATCAGCTGACAGTGGATTAGAGGCTACAGCAGAGGCCTAATCTCTGTTTTATCTGGAAATGAAGACATCCAGTAGGTTTTGAAGAGTAAATAGTTCATTGTTAGGTACCCAAGCAGTACACACCCAGTTAAGACCCAGTGTCCCAGTGCAGAGGTGTGTCCCAGCTGGGATTGACAGCTGAAATCCCAGTTTGGCGCTTATCGAAGGGAAATGAATTTGGCCTAGGTCACTCTCTCTCGCTGCCTCTGATAATTCAGGCACGGTAAGGTTATCATCATTCTGTTACCTTGCTTTGATGATGCGAAGGCAGTTTGCCGTGGGCGCGAGAGAAAGATGCAGTAGCTGTTTGTGTATTTGGGAGGAAAGATGTGTTATCCTCCCTCATGAGAAAAATGAGGTGGTCATCTTGTCAGAGAGAGACTCACAAGAGGTCATGGGTAATTGGACATTCCAAACTGGGGGACAAAATGTGGAAAACAATAATACTTATTTTAATCATTGTTATTGTTATTGTTATTATTATTATTCATCGGTTAATGAGAGGCTCTCATATGTTTTATACCTGAACACATAAAATAAAAGTAATCAAAATGTATGCAGGCTCCTTTTATTTTGTTTAATTTAGTATCATCCAAAAATCTTGAATAGATTGGTAAAAACAGATTTCATAGCAGACCCAGGTTCTGTTTATATAGCTGGGGGATAGATGTCTGCTCTGATATTTGGGGTTTTACACACAGTTGCTTTGGCCGTGTGCAGCGCGTATAATTTTGTCCTGATGCTGAATGCTGATTGTGGGAATGAGCCGACATCCTGTCCTTGTGTCTGTTTCAGGTTCCAGACCGCGTGACTGCAGTGATATCTTGGCCAGCGGGCAGAGAGAGGACGGGGTCTACTCAGTCTTCCCCATACACTACCCGGCAGGCTTCCAGGTGTACTGTGATATGACTACTGACGGTGGGGGATGGACGGTAAGACCTTGATTCGCCCTTTTCCCCCAATGCCACAGGCCCTAGAGTATTTAGACTCTGCTCCTGTGTCGACCAACAACACTCTGACCAGAGCCAGGTTCTGTTCACAGAATGAACATGAAAACTCTGGTTGTGTATTCCTCCATTTATTTGTGATGCCTTGTTTCAGTTAAGCAATTGAACTCCGGTTAATTGACCGGATTGGGAATAAAACGGAAAGCAGCCGTGATGTGTTTCTTGGTGTGTGTTATTTACGTTCGGTGGTGACGTCCTGTCGTGTCTATGTTCTTGCCAAAGCTCAAAGCTTGTTTTCATGTCACTGAGCATATTATTTTGTAATGGAAGACTTTTATTGAAACAGAGATGAATCCCATTATTCACTGATGCATGGATTGCATAATCTCACATATGTGCTCAATCATACACGACCCAAACCAGACAATTAAGCCCAATGTATGAGCAGTCTAGATTTCCTCTGCTGGCTTTCCTTAGTACCACTACATCAAGTTTTCGAATGTCTTCTCTTTACTCCTCACAGATTTGTCATTTCATGATGGTCTTTATTTCAAATCTTCTTCCAAAAAAAAAAAAACTTGAATATCTCTTTGAGCGTAATTAAATTCTTTTCAATTTTTCATCGTGTTCTCTGAAGTGATTCTAAGTCAGTGATTTCATGTGCAATATTACAGTCATGCTGTGAGCAGCTTGAAGGCTTTTAAATGGCAAGTTTTTTTTCATGGTTTTTTTTTTTTCTTTTTTCAGAGCCTGCTGTTTGTATGATGAAACATAAAGTCTCTGAACACTGTGAATAGGGCTTTACTATACTTGTATCTATCTAATAGCCCAAGGGATGGCTGTGTCATTCTTGATTGGGTTGAAAAAGATTCAGTTCTACCCAACAATCCAATCCTGCCAATAAAGCTATCAGGTCAATAAAGCTAAAGTTGCGTATAAATTTTACTCTGTTCAATATTGCCACACACACACACACACACACACACACACACACACACACGCACACACATACGTACATGCACACACACACAAAGTAAATTCTAGACAAACGCACTTTAACTATTAAGGCCATATTTTTCGGTGGTTGTATCTCTTTTTCCATTAGTTCAGACATCATCAGAGACTTCTATTTTTTAGTGAACAGTGACTGGGCACAGCTCAAGGCTTACATAATAATCTGATTTTGTCAGATCAAGGTTTTTTTTTTTTTGTTCTGTGAAGCTGAAAAAAAGGAATTTAAGGAACATTGTTGCTGTTATTCAGGCTTTGCCACTCAGATGAGATTGTGTTTGAGGACAAGGCTGTGTGTATGACCACAGTTAGCCTGCCACACGTAAACACAAATGAGAGTTTTAAACAAGATAACTAGTCTATTTTTTTTTTTTATTTTGGTCAATGTCAAACATCGTTACTGAACACTGAAAGATACAGATACAGCATCACAAGAAGAGAAAAGCCTTTCTGAAACTAGACTTAACTAAAGCTAGCGCAGTGTGACCACGCCATGACTGAAAAATCTTCCTTAATGCATATGCCGTCATGTCTGTTAAAAACCGTGTTATCTGTCCCAGGCCCATCTCTTTCACAGTGATGCCCTTCTCAGAGACTGGGGACACATTATACCCTTTCATTACAATCAAATCTGCTTTGCGAGAACATTGAGAGCATTAGAGTGTTGTGTCTCTCCTTCCCTGCTAAGCGCATTGCTAGAAATGGGAGAGTTCGAAAGGGAAAAATGGAGCAGTTGTAAGGAATTAATCGTTTCCAAGCCACTATTCATCACTTTTGGCCTGCGGCGCCGGTGTTTCTGACGAGGATGCAGAGACTCTGGGGGGTTTGGTCAGGGGCTTGTGATACCGGAGAGAAATATGATGTTAAGGTGTAGCACAAGAAGTCCCCACTCTCCATCTTCTATCCACATTAACACACACTCACACTAACTGCCCTCTTACACACGTTCTCTCTCTCTCTCTCTCTCTCTCTCTCTCTCTCTCTATTTCTCCAACCCACGCTTTGTTTCAGTATGTCCTTACCATTCATTCTTTTTTTGTTGTTTCTCTGTCCATAACTCCAAAAGACAGAGACGAAGAGAAATTATGTGGAAATGGTTAAAAAAAAATGGAAATCAGTAGAGCAATCTGTGGTTAATTGGAGCAGATATTTTATTTCTGGCGTAACTCAGATGTACAAACATCTGGAGGGCAGCTGCTTGTGCCATAATGTCCTCATTTCTCATTGGGTTGTGCACAGGTGTGTCGTCCTAAAGAGGGCATGCTTCCTACTACTCCCCCAAATTAAAATTTTCCCTCTAAGCCATTAGATGTAAGTGTTTGAGAAACCCTATTGAAGTGTTATTTTAAGCCTCCTTCACATGTATATAGTGTATATTTCATATTCTATTTCATATTCTGTTATGTTTATTGCGCACCCCCCTTGTACCTTAATTGTTCATTGCTCATACCTCTCTTTTCTATTTTTTTTCTTAGTTAACTCCTTATTCTCCTACTCTTACTTTTTTAATCCCCTATTTTGCTCTTCTACTCCTTAGTGTCTTACTCTTTATTTATTTAAATCCCTTACTGTGCTTTTATTCTTACGACTAGTGTGGTCTTATTGCTGAGTTGACCTGTTTCTCTCGTCTCACACATTTCATTGTACCGTTGACCCTGTGATAACCTACATATGACAAATAAACTCTTAAACTAAACTAAACGTATGCTGTTCTCCTGTGTATAGGGAACAATGTTTATGTCCTATTTTGTATTAAAGAAAGAAAAAACAGCAATTACTTATTCTTTTAAGTATGGACAGAATGAGATAAAAATATGAACAGAGGGTTGTCATGGTTATATGTGTGTATCTTTTGGCTTTATGCCTTCCCTCAATTAGATTGTTGTCTACAAGATCTAATACAACACCTGCACTTTGAACTGAATACCTGAGAGAGAGAGAGAGAGAGAGAGAGAGAGAGAGAGAGAGAGAGAGAGAGAGAGAGAGTGTGACAAAGAGAGGTGGAGAAAAAGCTCCATGAATACCTGTCTAACCTGAGATACCAAGCTAGGTAAGAACAAGTTGTCCCAGGCTGTGCTAATTGGGATAGACCTTTTTGTCACTCAGACTATTTAACATGGTTGTCAAACTGAGCACTTTTCTCCTCTCTTTCAAAGAGAGAAAGAGATACCAGCCAAAGACAGGAGTAAAATATATTTGTCCTTTGTACGACAAAACATTTACTTTATAGCTAACAGGGTCTGCTCGCAAGACCTTTACATTGCCGGGTGATGCTGTGTGAATGCTAATGTTAATACCCAGTCTGTGGGAAACCTGGTGCTATATCTTTCAGCTCAGCTGTGTAATGTTCAGTTCAGAAATGTGTCACTGAACTCATCGAAGAGGAGGAAGCTACAGGACAATAATCTCTATTTTGATAATATATGATGTCATACAACAGAAATCTGAAATTTGTCCATGGTTGTATTCTCTACTGGTTTCAGGACTGAAGAGGCTGTAATAGTGTGAATGTATTCTGGTTATTCAGGATATTTCTCCTGTGAGACCCATGGCATGGTTTCCATGGCTTTTTTTTTCTGTCCATCTACTTCTCAGCCCTTCAGCCCCCAGAAAGAACACACACATTCAGCAGAACACACTGCCAAACTCCCTGAAGAGTGTGAATGAAATAAGAAAGAGAGTTTGAATATTCTGCAGGTAATTAGCAAGGACTCAGATTTCAATTTAAAAAAAATTGTCTTTTTAAACTTGTTTCCTCCCTCTTGGCAAGTGTAGTTCCTCTCTTCATAGTGCTGTAATGTGTAGAATAGAATAAGTACATACCGTAGTCCTGAAGATAAAGCTTAAAGATAAAGCTGTGTATTTCTAAAGTTAGCAGTGATGGCAGATAGCAGATCCACTGAATTTGTGACTGAATTTGATGTCATCTCAGGCTACGAATCTTTTTGCATGCGTGTGGGGAGAAAGAGGCTGTTGGTAAGAGTGAAAATGGCCTAGCACAAGTAGTAATCAATGCACAGGGTGGGAAAATTGTACCAGTCCACACATCTTCCCTTCCATCTGACAAAGAACATGTTGGGAGAATGAAATATATCAATCTTGTTTCAATTTAAACCTCTGAAGTTTTACACTTTTTCTTCCATTAGAACTCCTTTTCCACGGGCCTCCACTGTTCTTGGTCTTCGTCGACCTGTAATTGCTCTATTTTTCTGCACTTGTGTCTTTGAGACTGAACTTTTTAAGGGAAGAAGTGGTGCGTTTGTGATGGCAGATCTAAAAAGTGATGAAAGAGGAGAAGTAACATTAAGGGGGAGAGAGAGAAAGAGGAGGGGAGAGAGAGAAGAAATCTTGGCGCACCTTTTTCTGTTTTTCCATCTCTGCGGTTTGAAT
Organism: Chanos chanos; assembly: GCF_902362185.1. NCBI lineage: Eukaryota > Metazoa > Chordata > Actinopteri > Gonorynchiformes > Chanidae > Chanos > Chanos chanos. The sequence goes on from NC_044495.1 coordinate 46,535,145, forward strand.
TTTACATGACCACTAAAGGTCTGGTGCAGTGACGATTCTTTTGAGTCATTTTTCTATTTTTCTATTTTTTTTTTTTTTTTTTACTGAGAGCTTGTGGAATCCTTCGTTTAAGACATTGGTTGTTTCGATATGAACCAAACCTTACGCTTGAGTGCTGATGTTGCAGAAAATAATGATTTTCCTTGAGAACACATGGGCTTCGTTTCCAATGCCAGACTCAGAAGGATGGCGGTTTAGAAAAAAAAAACAAAACATAAAATTCGAATAATATGCTCCTTTAGAGAATTTCACAAGCGGTCAAAGTGTATGCCTCAGGCAAATGTCACTTTTTATTATTATTTTATTAGCTAAAAGGAACAGAGTCAAAATGAATGGTTTATTCATTATTGATGGGAGAAATATGGCATATGAAGTGCCATTGCTGAAATATTTACCTCAAAGGAAAAGCAAATCCTACAGTCGTACATACTCAGTGGCAGTGCACTGTCGCATGTGCTTTGTATGTCTTCTCTGCGCTAAGTGTAGATGGGCCAAGAGAAACGCTTCTTTAAACAGACTCACATTAAGGCCCCGCCATCTGTATTCAGTCTGTAACACAAATCACAAATGCTGCACATTTTGGTAAATACCAATATCTTATATATATATATATATATATATATATACATCAGCTAAATTTCCTCTGTGACTGTGTAAAATCAGGGGCACATCTTAGTGAAGGACATTACTGCTTCCTGACTCTGAGTAGTCAGTCTTCTCTTTCACATTTGTTTGATGTGATTTGCTCAGTTCCTTTAGCCTTATGCTGTTCCACGGATCCCAAGCCACGGCAAGTGCATTAGCATAAATCGAATGTGAGAGTTGAGACGAAGTGTTGAGTTGCACATAGCACCAAAGACAACTTTTTTAAAACAATGTACTCTCATATTTCCAGTGTGTTGTGTTTGGGTAAGATGATCTGTCATTTGGGGCCCTTCCAAAGATAATCTGGTGTTATGATTTAAACTGAGAAATGAAGAAGACACTGCACATAGTCTCAGCATTGGCTGTTATGCGTGCGTGTGTGTGTGTTTTTAATTATTTGTTGAAATCTGAAATATGAGGCCGTAGGAAAATTCATCAAAACAACGGCATTTCTGTCTTATCTTACTCATTTTAAAAATGTTTGTGTAATACCCAAACAGAGACCACACAATGTCTCCCTCACAGCACTCAGTCTCAGAACAGCTCATTTTACTTTCTCTGTATTAAGGCCTTTCAAACTCTCCCTCACAATAGGCTGATCAGTAAACACAGAGACTCTGAATTTCCTCTTTTTTTCCTCAGCAGAATTATGATGTGATGAATGCCTTCAGTGATGCCACTTCTTTATTTTTTACATAATCAAGAGAAACATTATTATTATTATTATTATTATTATTATTATTATTATTATTATTAATAATAATAATAATAATAATAATAATAATAATAATATTAATAATAATATTGTTGTTGTTGCTGTTATTGTTGTTTTATAAAAAATATCTTTTTCTTTAAGTGGATATAAAGACTCGGGGTTCTATATTTAATTAATTTACTGGCCCATGCATGAAAGAAGAAAAAAAAATATATATATATATACTGTTTAGTTATTCAGTTTTTCCCCCTCTTCCTGACTGACTGTGCAGATAGAGTTGACAGCCCATCAGAAGCATAGAGTAATCTTTACAATAAGAGAAGGCCCAAGCCAACCTTGCCAATTAGATGGGGAGCTCTTGGTAACTCACATCATTAAATCGAACTTCAGATCACACATCTGTGCAAGAATGGTCTTGAATGCCGAGGTATTTTAGCATAGGTAGATCTCAGAGAATTTATAAAATCTGTAATTTGTCAGAAGTGGCATGCTACATACTGTGATCCCTGCTTTCCTTTTCATCTTCAAATGATCTTTTCATGTATTCATTACACTGAAAACTTTTCCTTTGTTAAGTTGTGGAGAGCAGGCTGTTTAGTGTACTGTATAAATGGTAATGGATAAATTTGTGGTGTTTAGGGATAATATATGGTGGATTCTAACAGCTTGGCTTGGTTTTACTGAATTACTGGTATAGGAACTGTGAGAACACAACCCAGTTTCCACCACATTAGCACAGCTCAATCACTGACAGATTGCAGATGGTTGGAGTGATTTTGATAGCGGTTTTCACTACTTGACTTTAATTGCAGACTATAAAACCTATTCAACCTAATTAAACCGTCTTTTAGAAAGTACAAGATAATGTTTATACTACAACCCTCTGAGAAATGCACTTTTCTCTATTCTTTATAGGAAACCTCTGTCCCAGAAACTCAAACCAGTCTACAACAACCTCATGTTAAAAGCAATGCATTTGACAACAGGAAGTTCTGGGGAAGGCTTTTGTGGTTTGGGGATGGAAAATAGAATGAGTTTTTTTTCTGAGAAAGGGTTGAATCTGGGTTAGAGAGCCAAGGGTAGACAACATTATCCACAGGGGCCAAAGTGAAACAAGTCTGCGCTGAGTCGGATGAGAGCAAATTCTCGGTCCTCTCACCTCCCCACCCTCCAACCCCCACTTCAAAAGACATTATCTGCAGAAGCAAAGTTTGGATTAAGAGCAGAGAGGTGATTAGGTGTGAAATGGCTTTGCAGTTGGTGAAAGGATGTTCCTTTGAAGTAGTGGCAGATTTTTCTGGACAGCACTGTGTGTTTGTACAATTTTTGTACTCTTGGAGAATGAAAGACAATAGTAGCCAGAGTTTGCTGTGTTTTCTGGAAGGAGGTTCCCACCAGAAGCCAACCTCCCCCCCCCCCCCCCCAAAAAAAAAAAAACCCTATTCATAATGCATCTTTATGGTTAGCATTCACAATGAACTTTCTTACACCTTTAATTCAGTAATCAAATGTTTAACTGTCATTTTGTCATTTAAAAAGAAAGAAAGTCATGGCTAAGTTTTCTGTTTCCAAAGTTAGCTCAACCTCCGTCACACGAAAATACTCCTCAAAAATCTTTGGACAGCCACAAGAATCAATACTTATGTCTGCAATGGCAGTTGTTCATCACACTCAAAAGGGAATTTTTTAAAATCTTATTGTAGCGGTGGTTCAAGAAGCAGAGCTCTCAAAAACCAAACTGTTTAAGTTCCCACTTGATCAATACAGCCGTTCTCGAAAAGCCTCACGGCAGTTATTCCCCAAAATTTCAGAACAGGATCATCCACCCCTCCTTTTTCCCCACTGCTCTCGCCTCGTTCTCCAACTCCCTCAAAACAAACGATTCCTGTCCGATCGCATCAGTTTCTTGGAAGATGTTCAGAAGTGTGCAGATTCAAACACTGTTGACTGACTGTGAGAGGACACGTGCCAGGGCCGGTCAGCTCTGCTCTGCCTCTCTTCATTACAAGCAAAGAGGCCAATCGCAGATGTGACACTAACCCCAACCCACATCAGAAGTTTAAACCCAGTGTCCTTACAAATCAGAAAAAAGCCCTCAGCTCTTAACACTCCTCCTTAAGTAGTTTATCATTATTAACAGGATTACAGGGACGTAATTAGGGAAGGTAAGAAGAGCAGTACCTCACAGGTGGCTCAGATCGCTTTGGGACTTGTCTGCTCTTTTGTGCTTAAACAGATTGCTCTCCTAATCCTAAGAGCATTTACTTACCGGGTAAACTCTGAGCGGAGAGGAAGGCTGGAGGTCAGACCGAGAGGCTGACACACACATGCCTGTCAGGGGGACTGGGATGATTAAGATGCATGCAGAAAATGCTCTGTTTATCATATCCATACCACCACAGTTCATCTGTCATGCTTTGGGTTCGTCAGGGCACAATGTCAAATGTGAAAACACTGTGGTACGCTGTATCGGTCATTTTAATAGATCGATGGAAGGAGGAAGGAGGAGCTGTTTTTAATAATTTGTGGTGGTACACTCCTGGAAGTGAATGTTGATTTTTGGTGTTAGAGCTGGGTATGTGAAGTGAACGCTGGTCAAGCATGACAATGTTTTGGACACACACGCACGAACACACACAGGGGTCAGTGAACTGAATTAATATTTCTAAGTGAATGTCAGCCGCTTTTAAGGGGTGATCTTTCAGAGGGTAAAGGGGCGATCTTTTCAGAGGTGGCAAAATTATTTGGTAAGTGTTGGATTTGAGTTTTCTGGCCTGGTTTTGAAATTTGGTGTTAATTTTGAAATTTGACCAGACTGGGTATCACCTCCCACTAGGGCTCCAGTAGGGGGTCCTGGGCTTGGTGAGTGGAAACAACTTTAGGTCAGAGAATCTGCGACGTTCTGGAGGAGGTTCTGCAAAGCACTGCAAATTCCCCACATCATTCAAGTAAGCTAAAAGCCAAAGTCTTCCAGAAGCTGAGCAGAGCCACTGATAGAGATACAGGATTGGAGTAGCGTCTGCTCTTTGGGAGAAGAGCAATTTATCCAGTAAACTGGAGAGAACAAAGGAGTTCTGAATTGAAGAGCACTTCCCCAGGTTTTCTGTCCCATGTCTGTGTTGTAATAGCTCTGGGTGTTTATTTTTGTGGGGAGAGAATAAGTGGTTCCTTAAGTTCTTTTTAACACTGTGACTAACTTGCTGTGTGCACGGCTCAGACTGATAGGTTAATCAAAATGGTATGAGGATGTGTAAGAGCAGAGCTGAAAGCATTAGGGAGACAATAGTTGTGTGAGTGATGTGTCTGTGGCAGAGAAGACTCAGCACTGCACTGTGTCAACCACACTTCCCTCATTCTTGCTTCTCTCTCTCCATTTTGTATCTAACCCCTCATATTCCACGGGGAGAGGGAAGGGGTAGAGGAGCTCTAAAGTTCATTCTCTCGGTTGATTGGCAGCCCTGTGTGTATGTGTGTGTGTGTGTGTGTGTGTGTGGGGTGGGGTGGGGGGGTGGGGGGTTCGTTGTTGAGACTCCTCGGCCCTCCATGTGGTCAGATTTAGTTGGGCGTCTGATTGGCAGGAGGAGGCAGCGTTTGTTGGCACTGGAAGTCTTGTCCTCTTCCAGTACGGCAGATTGTTATCCTCAGTCAGTTTTGCCACCGCTCTTGGCTCGTGAAAAGCATCTCTCTGCTGGGGAATCTGAGTGAATGAGATGATTTGATTTTTGTTTTTTTGTTCCCCCCCCCCCCCTCTCTCTCTCTCTCTCTCTCTCTCTCTCTCTCTCTCTTTCAGCTATATTAAACCAAGCCCTGCTGCAGCTGGGCTGGCTCCCTGATGAAATCCTTCATCCACCTCTGCAGCAGTCAGTAACCCAGAAAAGTTCTGGAGAAAACATAGCAATATTGTTTATGTGTAACACGAACAGATTCTAGCTTTTACAACGAATCAGTAGGTTCAGTTAGGGACATGGCGAGCCCCTTTTTTCAGTCTGAATTCTTCACACGTGTTTCCGTAATCAAAGTTTTAGCGTGCCTTGTTACATTATTAAGCAGTGGCGTTGTGAAAACAGGCCTACGACTGTAAATGCAAGGAGAGAATTTTGATGTATCGTATTTTTTTAAGGTGAACGTTTTTCACTCATGCTTTGATAACGCTCCTTTACAGAGTCTCGCGTATTGGCTGTTAACAAACTGGATTCCAGTCAGATCTGGCTTGGCCGGCGTGGTGCTCGACTCTGCTCTCGCTCTTTCGATAACCGATTACATCTGCGCTTTGAGCTCCGCTCATTTGAGGTCTCATTACTCAAATGACAGCTGAACAGAGATATTATAATGTTTGCAATGGAGCAAACTGCTGTTGATATTTGTGTGAGGAACTTTGTTCAGAAGGAGTCGCGTGAAGTTTTAATAATGCAGAAGCTTTCAGCTGCGATAGGAGACAGATGACATCCTGAAATGCCTCTGGATAAACCCAGAACTTTACATGATATGAGCTCATTCACTGACCAACTGGAACAAAGAAAGTTCTGGAAGGAAAGTTACGAGTTATCAGCTAAAGAGATTGAAAGCTGAAATTAGAAGTGGAATCCCTTATGCTGAACGCACCTTTCATTCAGTTGTAGGTGGATTATATCAACATCAATGGACTCACATATTTTCTTTCTGGAATTACACAGTGCCCCTGGCTTTGAACCTTGAAGCAAGTGTGTAATAATATTCACACCAGGAATAAGAAAAAAAACAGGCATGTTTTAATATTCTACATAATTCAGTAGTTCCTTCCTAAATACTACTTACTTTTCTCTCATTTTCCAGAAAATAAAAATCCCTTCGCTGAGGGGTAGGTCATGAAACAGTTAGAACAGTTTTGAACATTTGCCTCCTCACAGGGAATCTGTTCTTTTTAGCCCTTCGCCTGTGGTCTGCAGTAAGAACTTAAAACACTAAAAGAAAAAAAATTCATCTGATTAAAAAGATAACTTGAGTAGTCTTACTGTGCCGGCTGACATGGAGACAAGGAGACAGCGCTTTGATGAGGTTTACTGCATTGTAAACTCAAAGTACCTCATGTTTTCTGATAATAGTCCTGCCTGTGTGATTAATTGATCCAACCATATCTTGTATCAATAGTATCAATAGTTATAGTTGACAGTATAGTTATTAGTATAGTTCTGTAAACAAGTCTCTGTATGATGTGGGCAGCTGCTTACGGCGAGATGCTGTGGTTTATGGTGTTTTCATGTTTTAGGACTTTAGAGGGCTTCATACTGTGTGGTCAGTGGAACAGGTGAGGTAGCTTTGGGCAGAGATTCGGCTTGGCATGGCACTCCACACAAACAGATGCATGGCTGGCATGAGTGACACCGGATGGCTGCCCATTCTCCAGCCCCTTATTTAATAGCTCTGGCATCATGATGGAACCTTTCTGTGTGTGTGTGTGTGTGTGTGTGTGTGTGTGTGTGTGTGTGTGTGTGTGTTTGTTTTTACTTTCTCAGGAAGACATTTTACTGAAAACACACTATTCTACAAGGGACACCTTTTCAAACTGGGGTCAAAATCATAGTCCCCCGGTGAAAAAAATAGGTCATATTTATAAAAGATGTTGTTGGTACTGATAAAACTAAAGGGTGAAAGTGATTTTTGGCTAGCATTAGGGTTTGGGTAAGGCTGTTGTTTTTTTTACTTTTGTTCTGATGCACATCAACAGGGAGGTCCCCAGAATGTAGCATACAATGTGTGTGTGTGTGTGTGTGTGTGCGTGTGCGTGCGTGCATGTGTGTGTGTGTGAGTGCACGTGTGTTTTTGTGTGTATATCCAGCAAACAAGACTTCTAGAGACACAAAGTTATTACAAATCCTTCATAGTTGTGCCTGTCAGTCATTTCCAGTTTCCCAAACCCTTTTCTGTACAATGCTGGGGAATATACCAAATTGGAATGCTGGTATTGATTATTTTACCATTTAAGTACTTTGTAAATTTAAGCCAGCACATAATGCTCTGATGGGAATATTCATAACTGAAATTCATGAAAAATTAAGCAGAACGGCAGAATTCCCCTGTATTTTAATTACCTACTCCATACGCTCACTACAATAAAGATTTAGTGAGTGCACTGCAGAAAAGGTGACTCCACGACCATTTTACAGAGATTATCGTGAATAATTAAAAGCTCTCCGGCTGCTTTGCAGACTGGAAGGAGGAGGAACATGCATGGATTTATTCAGAGTTGGACCACTGCCATTAATTTTGAATGTTGCCCAAAGCACCTGAACTGAGCGTTGGCATGTTTTATTGAATGAATTACTATGGTTTTTCTCTACAATCCTACGCCCGTAGCTTTCACTCAGGGTATGTCTTCCCTGCAGAATGGATGTGGTACACATATTGATGTAAAATCTCTCTCACTTTAGCTAGAGATAAACGTGGGATAATGAGCCAAGATGCAAACGGTTTCACGTTGTGTAGCTTTAGCGGCTCTGGCTTTTGAAATGAACTGTTTTTGACAAGCTAGGGGAACATGTCGTGCTTGCTATTTTCAAGGAGAAATGGTGTTTTTACTTGTAATTCAGAGCAGAAAAAATGTTGCCCTGTCAAGAAAGGATGCTCTAATTTTTTTGGGTGCAGAGAGAGACAAACAGAGAGGGACATAAGGACAAGGGAAAGTGTGAGTGTGTGTGTGTATGTCTGTGTGCGTGTGTGTGTGTGTGTGTGAGAAAGACAGAGAGAAAGAGAAAATGAAAGAGAAGGAGAGATAAAGAGAGAGAGGAAGACAGTGTGTGTGAAAGAGATTGCAAGAGAGTATGTGTGTGAGAGGGAGACATTCTTGTCTGTGTTCCCACTCATGGCGAATGCGAGTGAACATGTGAGAGAGAGAGGGAGAAAGCTGTGCCTGGCTCATTTGCACTGATGGTAGGACTTGGCCTAGTCTGGCATTTTCAACAGCCATTGATCCACTGCCTGTTTGATTAATCCTCTATAAAGGGATCAAGAGTCAATTAGTGTCTGAATTTCACTTTGAATTCTGTCCATGCATCACCTTTCCACTGCTCTTTCCCAAGGCCAGAGACTTAAAACAGATTTGCTCTTTTTACCTTTCTCCACCAGCAAACATCCTTCTCTGTTTACACAGCTTGTCTCTCTGTCTCTTCTTTCTCTCCTGGTATTAACAACACATCTGCCGAGCAAAGGCACGGGAGCTACCTGGAGATATCAGTGTCTTTCAGTGATTGTTGGGGTAGATCAGTTTCTGAGGATTCATCAGTTTTGGGTTTTTTTGCTGTTTTTTTTTAGACGGTGAAGGAGAGGAGGGGATAGTGACAGATGGCATTTTGCTTCACCCTGTTAATGATCACACATGGTCTCTGTGTCATTTAGGACTGCACAATATTTTGAGCGCGCTCAGAAATTTGGTCTCATTAGAACATCCGTTAATATATTTCAAATGTTAGATAAAATACAACTTATCTTTCCTCATGGCCTCTGGAAAATCGGACTTCTCTGTTATCCAGTACAAGATATATGTATATTTTATTAACCACCTGTGATATTGTGATTTATTTGTTTTTATTGTTATTTACTTAGTTTTCTTCTGGACCTTAACTCCTTATCTTTAAGATGAGGACAGTAACAGTCATTGAGAGAAGATTTTCTCTGATTTTCCCTGAACAGGTGATCCAGCGCAGAGAGGATGGGTCTGTGAACTTCTTCCGTGACTGGGAGGCCTACCGTGAGGGGTTCGGGAAGATCACAGGGGAACACTGGTTGGGTGAGTTCCCCAAACATTGTCACTCTGCGACTGACTGCATGGTTACTGTTCGATTCTCACTTGCAACAACAGTGTCTGAGCAGGAGAAAAAGCTTTAGTAGTGATATCGGTATATGCCAGCAGAGCACATTGGACTGTTATGGGATAGAGTGTAAATTCCCTGTTGGACTTGTGGAGTAGGTCAAAGATGATAGCTTCCGTGCTGCATGCACAAATACTCTCAGATGATGTGTTCAATATATTGGAATCAAATTAGCGAGCACATTTTCAGCCATTAGTGCTCCTGAATTACAGTGAAGTGCTAAAAGATGAGTGGGTTTCCCACTCACATACCCCCCCCCCCCACTTCCTCCTCCTCTGCCACCCCCACCCCACCCCCCTGCCTGGAGAGGAAGAATATCTTTCTAGGATTTTAAGTGGTGTGTGTGTGTGTGTGTGTGTGTGTGTGTGTGTGCAGTCAAAGGCTTTTCCTGAGTCTGTGACTGTGCAGGGGTGCCGTCTAGCCCAGAATCTGGCCTTTGGAAAGGAAAGGGCAATTTCTATAGCTCGTGTGAAGTTTTGCCACCGTGTTTCAGTCTGCGTGAAGCATGGCTACTGTTCTGATATGGATTTAGTGTTTTTGTGTGAGTGTGGGTGATAAATGGGGGATAAATAGGGGATAAAGGGTGAAGCGGTAAGAGAGGAGGTCTGGGTAACTGAAGGTTTGTGAGTTCAAACAATTTACTGCTGCTGAGTCTCTGACAGAGACCTTTCACTACAAGACTGCTTAGGAGTAATGTGACCTATGACGAGGACAGTAATAATTAGTAATGAAGTAATGAGTAATGAAGTCCCTCTGGATACAAACAGCAGCCGAGTGAACAAACTAATGAGATAATGACTTATTTTCTGTATCCAATGCGAACAAAGAGAAAATATCATTTTCTGCAAATCCATTTATGGCTTGTTGGAGTTCCTTTAATAAGTAAGCAGGAGGATTCCTGTTCTTACAGTGTCTGGTGTGTGCCTGCAATGGTTGTCCATGGCTTGTCAGCCTGTATCTGTGTATGCAGTGAAAGACAGGTGATTTGCCACAACACCACTGCCAAGACATATCAGCGCAGAGAGACTGATAGGTTCTGCGGAAGAACAGATTTCCGGTGACTTCTTGGCTGGACGACAGGACAGGGCATGTGCGTGGGTCGTGAGGGTAGAGGGCATGGCCCATGTGAGAAGGCCCAGGATGAAACATTTTTCCCTGGGTGGGGCGTGCACCAGCACAGGGCTCTCAGAAATGATATGACAGTAAACACGGCAAGGCTGCTCCACCTTACACTTCTCTGTGTAAGCCAAATAAGGACAGTGAAGCTGTGGATGGATGAGATGAAGAGAATAAACAACAGCACTGATTCATCTAGATAAGGTCACAGCAGGGAACAGAGAGAGTATGACACCTATGCTGTCTCACAGCCAAAGGGAAAGAGAACACCGTCTCACCACCCAAAATAGGATAGACACACACACGCACACACGCACACACACACACACGCACGCACGCACGCACACGCACACGCACACACGCACACGAACACACGCGCGTGCGAACACACACAGGCACACACGCACACGCGCGCGCACACACACACACACACAGTCCTCAGGGACAGGTAGGTACCAGCTTTTAGGAGTGCACTCCGGAAATCCCTAACTACTTGATAGCATGGGAGATATTTCGTTCTTTCTTTCTTTTTTTTTCCATCGCAGCAGTTGGAACTTTCACCACGAAATACAAAACCTTGCATAAATCTAAAGTGGAATTATTAGGGAAGAAATGAATATTAATAACCCACAGTGTATTTTTATGTCATCAAAGGGGAAGCTTTAATTTACAATTCTGTATTTTTCTTTTACGCTGTATTAGCATATCCTTTCAAAATCAACTTACCAGAGCACTATAAATAAGCTTTTCCTTTTATCAGTCATTTTCAAATAATTCTCTTGAATTGGTGATAATAAGTCTTTCCCACTCTCTCAGAGCACTTCTAGATATTTACACTGAGTGCCTGTACAAAGAACAGCATCTGATCAAAGTACCTCTCATACACACAGCCTACATAGCTGTGCTCTCTCACACACACAAACTTACTCGTGTGTACACACACACATTCATACTCACTCACTCACTCACTCACCCACTCACTCAATCTCTTTCTCTCTGTCTCTGTCTCTGTCTCTGTCTCTCTCTCTCTCTCTCTCTCTCTCACACACACACACACACACACACACACACACACACACACACACACACACACACATCCACAGACATGCTCACACTTTCTGTCTCTCACACACACAGACACAGACACATGCACCCATGCACGCACAAGCACATTCATGTGGTTGTTCTGTCATTCCCTATTTCTCTTTCTCCATGTCTCTCTCTCTCACACACCCTGAACAGTCTGTTGATTTTTTTTAATTTTTTTTTTTTTTAATGGAGGAATTGCATTTTGGCTGTCAGGATACCATCCACATAAGCAAGGCATTTTTTTCTTTCCTGGATAAGTCTTTTTTTTGTCTTGACCTATAAAAACAGAGCACCCCAAAACTTTACCCCTTCATTCTCTCAGTGAGAGGAATGTCTTCAATCGCGTTACCCCAATCCCAGCTGTATCCCCCCCCATGTCATCAAATAGCTCTGTTAAAATCCAGTCAAGTCAGGACTCAGCAGCACACACCCTGATCCATAAAGACCTTTATCCCTTCCTATGCCTGACATCAGCCCATCACACATGTCTAGTGCTGGAGGACGGAGGTTGGGGGGGGGGGGGGGGGGGGGTGTTTGTCATCCCAGTGTCTGTGGTCCTCCCTTTTGGTGCTTGTTCTGACACAGGTGGTAAAACGCCAGGCTCCAGTATCTAAATGGTTACAGATCATATTCGCTGGCTGCACTGACAGTAATCTCATTGGAGGGCTCTGTCAGCGCTTATGAAATTTGCCTTATGGCACATTGATCTAACTCAGGAAGGAGATGGGTTACAGTACTTATTAGCTAGCACGTAGCGTATACAATACAGGAACATTCTCTGGTGCATGCAAGCACACAAACACAAAGTAAGCTTGTCATGTTTTATTTTACACAGTGTTCAAAGATAAAATGAGATATTTGATATTGTTATAATATCTGGTGGTTTACGTTTGATCGTCACAAAAACGTGTGGGATACAATTTAGGCGGCATCCAATTTGCTTCCACGTTAACAAATAATGCAAATAATACAAGGTAAATTTTGGTGGAAATTTACCAAGAGGCTTTTCCCCCCTTTTGTTCCAGCAGTAGAAACATGCTGCAAAGACAGAGCTGAGATAAATGGAGATAGAGTTAAACCAAACTGTTCCAATATGCTACCACTCCAGAAGGTATTAGCACCCCAGAAACAGTTTATCTGTCACCCAGATGACTCGCAGCAAGCTGCCAAAGATTAGGAGACGAATGTTTTGGTGTGTGTGTGACCGTCGGTTGTTAATGTTATTCAGCTGTTTTTGTAATCATTGTTGGGGATTAATGTTTCAATGCAATGTAAATGTAATTAATATGTTTATTTAAGCAGTCTGGAAGCCATACGTCATATAACGGTTATAGTGGTCGATACTTGAATATTTATGCTAATAAATGTCAACTGTGAGTGGCAGTTATTGCAGTAATGAAGCCGGAATTGCAGCTATGTTGTTCTGTCATGAACCCTCTATGTACATTCAATAAAAGAAAAAAAAGAAAGGAATAGAAAAGTAAAGAAAAGGGGAGAAGAAAAGAGAAGAAAAGAAAAGAAAAGAAAAGAAAAAAGAAAAAAGGAAAGAAAGGAAAAATGAAATTGGATTCACCAGATGTTGTGCTGTGAGTTTTAAAAGAAATATGGTACTGTGCACAGAAATGAATATTCTTCAATAGAAGAGAACACACACACACACACACACACACACACACACACAAGAACAACAGAAACCAACAACAACGAAAAAACCCTCTGAATCCTAATAGCTGTTTCATTGCTTAATTCACATTAGCAGTGTCACTGGATGTAACTGAATTGGCTCTAGGAGTGTGAGAGAAAGAGTTCTCGTCTGTGCCGCTGAAGTATCTGTGACTCTTTTCATAAAGCATGGCTATCCAGTCAGACTGCGCGGGTGTGGGATGCTTGGTGTTAATACTGCGGAACGCCGCGTTGTTTTGGCGTTTTCCGTGCTCCAGGTCCAGTCCAAACGCATAATTTATTTGAACAAGGCTCAGGCATATGGCGCGGATTAGACTTAAAGAGGCATTTAGTGGAAGATGTGATCTCTAGCAGTTTGTTTTCTTTCTTTTTTTTTCTTCTTCTTGAAGTGGGGCTACTTACTGTGACTTAAGGCAGCAGGAGAGATGGGGAGGATGGACAGATTTGATTGCCTGGGGGAAAGTGTGAAAATGGGTAGCTTTGCTTTCCCCATTATTCTCTTGATCGCTTCTGCTAACACCACCCCACCCACCCACACACACACACACACTCCCACTCCCACCCCCACCCCGACAGCCGCTTACCAGGAGCACTACAACATTGTTCTGTCTAATGGAAAACTGGGTCAGTTGGAATTTTTATTCCTAAAAGTCCTGTTCAATTACCTGTGAATTCCATTTGAGTAAAACACAGACTATCATGCGTGGTAATTCTCAGTGACATTCCCACCCCCTTCAGTGTCTCCCATCTCTCACTGACTGATTTTTACACTGTTTCTCCTGTTCATATTGTGAAGCCCCATTGATTTCAATAAGCTTGCCCATGCAATCCAGGCTCTTGCTCTGCGGGCGCCTGGTCGTTTGGGTTTGTGTGAGAGCAGGTTAAAAACACAGACACTCCTCTCGGGTGTTCCTCTCCAGCGTTCTGCCTTATTATGGCACACAGAGCTGCAATAAAGAGACGCTGTGAGATCTAATGACTGCCCCAGCTCAGAACACCTTTAACACCACTACGGTGGTCCCCAACTCTGCCAGGGTTTGAGTCATAAGAAACTAACACAGAAGGTCTCTCGCTATTTAAGCAACCAGTGCAATTAATGTTATATTAAAATCTGCAAACTGTGTTTAAAATGAAAAGTATTCTCAGTCTCTGTTTTTTTTTTAATAGCTCTTTTCCGTGACAGTTTAGTGACTTATTCAGACAAGGGTTTTTTTCTGCAGTCGGAATGAAATTGCGTGACCATAAAATCAAGATGAATTCTCAGAGTTACTCATTCTTTCAGCATGTCAAAATTGTAGAAAACTTCTCCCCAAATATTGCGATAATACATGTGTTAGTGGCAGCCAAGTTTTCACACTGAGCAGGAATGTCTCTCATGTTGTAACTCTTTTTTGATTCATTATCTTAAATACCAACTGATTTTGAATGAGTGCAGTAAATGATATTAGACCTTAAGAACCCAGACCTTAGATGGTATTTGTCCATAGCCTTTTATGCTTTTACTGTAGATATGAGTTCCGAATCTTTGCCTCAGAGGTGAAGCTCATTCATTCTCCACCTTTTTTTACCTTGTCTATGCGGATCTGTCTGTGAGTGTTGATCATCTCTCTGGTCATTAAAAAAGAACTGGACGCATCCTGTGGAGTCTACTGTTGCCTTTTTGAGTGTTAGAACTAAGAATATTCACTCTTATTTTCTTCTGTACCTGTTTGTTTGTTTGTTTGTTGTGTCTGGAAAAAGTTCAAAGTGGCCTCCCACTGCTAAGTGTTTCTTGTTCAGTTTTTTTAAGACTTGACATTTCAGAGATGACAAAAATGTTGATCTGATGATGATTTATCTCTGCATGCATGCAACCAGTAACCTTCTGTAGAGCACCACTATGCTTTATGGTAGTAATGTGGACAAACCGTATAAAATGACAAATTCTGTTGTAATGATGTTGTAATTTTACTTATATATCCATCAAAACAGATACACTCCAGACACTCCACAGACCTTGACATTGACTAGGATGTGCTGCATACATGCAGCACATCCTTGTCAGATATGATCTTATTCATAACCTCTGCAGAATAAACAGACAATCAACTCAATGGCATGTTTGTTCTGAAAGGCGAGCGGAGTTCTCTGGAAAGACAGCACCACTTACGGTTCCTGTCTAACCTCTGCAGACGAGTGTTGTCCCACTGCTAAATGTATCTGACATCTCCTCATGAAAGCTCGCTCTCATTTAGGTCCAGCTGTGCTACAGTTGTGATTATGAAACAGTATTCCTGGGTGGTCATATGGTAATGTGTCTGCCTTTCTTCTTCTTCTTGTTCTCTCTTTCTCTCCCTCTCTCTCTCTTTTCTCTCTCTGTTCTTTTCATTTTCTCTCTCTCTGATTCTTCTCTAAATATATGGACTTTCATATATGTGTATGGATGTGTGTGCAGGGGTGCTGCTAAAAATGCTGGGCATTATGAAAGAGTATAATATACTTATGATGATGATAATAATAATAATAATAATAATAATAATAAAAATAATAATAATAATAATAAGTGTTCTATGAGAGGCCCCTGTCAATGCTGGGCCCTTGGAATCGTCCTAACTTCCACCCCCCTTGCAGCGCCCCTGTGTGTGTGTGTGTGTGTGTACGTGTGTGCATGTGCGTGTGTGTGCACATGTGAATTATGTCCCAGTGATGATATAAATGTCTGACTAGTGGTGGTTTTATGGAGACATTTGCTGCTCTCTACAACTTCAAGTGTCATTTTTTCCTTCTGCTCTCATTGGTAAAATAAAAAGTGCCAACATATTTCTGTGGTCAGTCTTACTGGTAAAATAAAAAGTGCCACCATTTTTCTGGGGTCAGAGTTAAGGCTGAGGTCAGGCACAGACTTAGGGTTTGGTTATTATTCTTCAGTTACAGTAGTGTGGGAGTGATGGGAATTCCCCACTAAGATGTGTGTGTGTGTGTGTGTGCGTGAGCATGTGCAGATTTGTGTGTGTGTATGTGTGCTCAGACATTTTACTACTATTTACGAGTATTTTGACATCGACGATTTTAGCCTCACATCTCTCAATCGCCTCAAAATTTCAGCGACGGATAGTTTGGGGGAAAAAAAAACAGTCCAACTTGGCAGATGTCCAGAGCGATTGGGATGTCTGCCAACATGTGTTACTTCAAAACGATTTTTTAAAGAGTCAAAATCATCACTCACAACGTAGTGAGTTAAGTCAGGGCAAATCTGAGGAAAAGAGTCCCCAGACCCAAGGATTAAGGAAAGGCTGGAATTTGAGAATCAGATATAGAAATAGCCCTTAATAATTAAAAAAAAAAAAAAAAACCTTGGGTACCTAGAAAGGGCATCTGCATCACGGCAGGAACACTCATCGCTCATTGTTTTGATGCAGATTTAAGAAAGCCGGGATATGGATATTTTCAATAAAGCTCAGGTTTATTTCTTGTTTTCCCAGGTATGCGTTGTATGATATGTCAAAGTAGAGATATTATCTTTCCAAGACAGATTCCCAAAGACTCATAGAGTGAGGTCATACACTGAAATGAAAATTTTAAATCCATTAAATCTTGTTTTTTTTGGTTTTTTTTAGAGAGATCTCTGGATGGATGGATGGATGGTTAGACAAATAGATGGAAGAATGGATTGATGAATGCAGTGGGAGATAAAGATGCAGAGGGAGAAAGTAGCAAATCCAGTCAGAAGGGCCAGGTGTGACTGGGGTTACACCAAATGAGCTCCACAGGATGGAGATTAGATTAAGGGAGTCTGTGACCTCACAGAGGATGAACTCCACAGATTCACAGAGAGTGAGCTCACTGGTCTTGCGAAGTCCGTAGATTTACAAAGAGTGAAGTCATTGGGCTTGAGAAGTCCGTATATTTACAAAGAGTGAAGTCATTGGGCTTGAGAAGTCCGTAGAGTTACAGATGGTGAAGTCATTGGTCTTAAGAAGTCAGCAGATTCACAGAGGGCGAACTCATTAGTCTTGAGAGGTCAGTAGATTGACGCAGGGCAAACTCATTGGGCTTGAGAAGTCTGTAGATTCACAGAGGGCGAACTCATTGGGCTTGAGAAGTCCGTAGATTCACAGAGGGCGAATTTATTGGTCTTGAGAAGTCCGTAGATTCACAGAGGGCGAACTCATTGGGCTTGAGAAGTCAGTAGATTCACAGAGGGTGAAGTCATAGGGCTTGAGAAGTCTGTAGATTCACAGAGGGTGAACTCATTGGTCTTGAGAGGTCAGAAGATTCACAGAGGGCGAACTCATTGGTCTTGAGAAGTCTGTAGATTCACAGAGGGCGAACTCATTGGTCTTGAGAAGTCTGTAGATTCACAGAGGGTGAACTCATTGGTCTTGAGAAGTCTGTAGATTCACAGAGGGTGAACTCATTGGTCTTGAGAAGTCTGTAGATTCACAGAGGGTGAACTCATTGGTCTTGAGAAGTCAGTAGATTCACAGAGGGTGAACTCATTGTATTGTACCGCACAGAGTTATGCACATGAGTTAGGCCTAGTCCCCACAGAATCAGTCAGCACACCAAAAATATTGCCAATTTTCACAGGGTCTTTAACTGTAATTTGTCTTTGAACGCTGGCCTCTGGAGAGACTGAATAAAACATGACCTCACTCAGCATCTCCAGCAGCTTCCATTAATCGCCATTTGGATTGTTTTAGGCAGAACTACTTATCTTTTACACACAGAAGGACTGTGTGCTCATTCCCCATGCATAAATGGTCTGAGGTTTATCTGGGAAATGAATATTGGAAGGAGGTGAAAAAAGGCCCTTTGTTATGTGGTGGAACTGAGACCCTGTCATGACGGTTTTCCTCAGACACTCAAAGCCATTAAGTATTTTTATCAGGACCAAATCGGGTGACTTAAGTGCTTCTGCTCTGATCAATAAGAATAGGAAAATGTGCTGGTGTGAGACGGTGTCTTGTGGCCCTTTTGATATTTTCCAATAGGAAAGCATGAACATGTCTTTAAGAATGACAGTCCATGGAACTGTCAGTCTTTCTCCTGTGTTGCAAGCACAAATGTGTTAACTTATCAAGGCTGGGACATTTGATTCAATGCTGAAAACCCACAGCATATTGTCCTCAGAACACGTGGACTGTGTTCAAAGGGGAACATGTTGAGAATGTTCTCTCTCAAACGATTCAAATGCTTCATCAAACCTTTTCTTTTTCGCCAAAAGAACTTGAAACCTCTAACCTCTCTTGTGCATCGTATATACGTTTTGTGCATATTATTGATGTAATATTTGAAGGAATACACAGACAGGCAGCTTCAAAAGGCAGCTACCTGAAAGAAGGATACATTGTTCACGTCCTTGAAAACATTTCTCTTCATCCAAATTGCTGATTTTGCCTTGACAGCTATTTCAGGTTACCATTCTGCCCTGATCTGACACAGCGTGTACTGATATACCATCAGGCCTTCTGTTATACACATGTAAAGGAAGAATAGGAGAAAGTGGTGCAACCTTAGGTTTTTCTTTTAGATAAAACTAAAGCCAACCAGGGTGAAGTGTGAAGCTAGAAGAATGATGATGAAACAAGCATCATAAAATCTTAAGAAAGGAGATAAAAACTGTGATGTTCCTACCTGCTGCTGGGTTATACACCGACAACTGTTGGATGGAGACTCATCGCTGATATGAGATCCGGGCCTTACCAACGCGGCGTTGTCAGAATCGTTAGTTAATGTCTCACAAGATGGTGGTAAAATGATTCACTGTAGCTGCTACATTTGTGTGTAAACGTTTTCTGAAACTCTGGTTTAAGTCAATGGACATCAGCTGACCGAACCTCTACTTGGTGCAAAGATACACATGACGTTTTTCCACACATTAAACTGTGCGATTACTATTTATTTGCATTTTTGCAGGTTACAAAAATTAAACATGCAAACATTTTGGGCACCCTTACTGATAAAGCTGTATTACTTCCAACTGTCTACACGCTTCAGTTTCACCTGTTATAAACATTGTCGAGAAGTGGATGTTAAACAGAACAGCTGGAGTAAGAGCCAGAACTTGAGCAGTAGTGCTACTTGTGTGATTCAATAACAATTTATGTGAAAGGAGAAAGAGTCCAGCATTCATCTTACCAACTCCTGTTATAGAAGCATAATGTATCATGTTGTATCAGTTTGGTTATAGCTTTGCAAATGTCATCACTTCACTTAAAACCTGCAATGCTGCATATGTAAGGCATGTTTAATATTTTTCACTGAGTTATTACAATGGTATTATTGCAATGGCAGTGCCCATAAGCATTGATATGGTATGGTTATGCCTGGTGACTGGGAGACATTGACACAATGTAATGTAAAGCATTAAAACAGTTTTGTATTGTTTACTCTTTTTTTTTTTTTTACCGGTTTCAACCCAACATGGAATGACCAATTCCTCGTGCTATTGTAAGTTTGTCACACGGTGACCCCAGTGTCAGCCCAGGACAGTGAAAACCACCGCATTGTGTCCTGAGACATATGCATAGTCAGCCAAGCCTGTATATTCACTTCCCTGACTTACACTTCCCTGACTTACAGCGCCTGTTCAGCAATGTGCGATGATGGGGAGAGAGTACCCAGTCTGGCTGAATCTCCCAGAACAGAGGCGGTTGTGTTCTTCATGATGTCCGATCTGCTGAAGCATTGTAGCATCATTTCTAACATACAGTGGCTTATGAGCACTGTGTGACATCATGTCATGATGTATGTGTTTATCCAGTGCATAAAGCATTATGAGGGTCTAATAAACAGTTATGAGACAGCTTATGACATCCTTTGTCAGATGTTATAATGCTTCCGTAGGCATAATACATTGCATTTGGTGTTCAACAGAACTTTTACTGGTGTTTCTACTGCCCGTGGCATATGTGAGAGAAAAACCTTTGATATGCCATAGCTCTTTGGAACAAGCTGCTTTTGACTGATGAAATCTAAGTTGAACTGTTTAGCCACAACCACCAGAGAGACATTCACAGAGAGAGAAAAAAAAAAAGTTGAAGCAGTTGAGGAAAATAACACCTTGCCAAGTGCTAAACACGGGGGTGGATCCACAGATATACTGAAGTTGGGCGGCGGCCAGCGGAACAGGAAATAATGGACCAGTAGGAGGAAAAATGGATTCAGCTAGATATCAACAAATCCTCCCAACTTACCCGCGAGGAGATGTAGAGAAGGCGCAGCTGAAAAGCAGGTGGATATTCGAGCAGGATAATGATCCAGAAGGTTCCCCGCAGGCCAGGGGGAAGCAGGCACAGGAGTGACAGATGAAAGTTTTGAATTGCCTGTCACAGTCTTCAGACCTGTACCTAATAGAAAATCAGAGTAGAAATGTCAGACATGCAGTGCGTACGGAGAGACACTGTATGTATGCATGAGCTGGAGATGTTCTGCAAGGAAAAGTGGGAGAGAATTTGAAAAGTGGGAACAGAAAGACTTTCAAGAAAAAGAAAAAAGTGGAAACAAAAAAAACTAAAAAGAATTGGGAGCAGTTACATCTGGTGAAACAGGTGATCCTTAGTAATATGTAACATACAGTTTCTACTTTTGCATAATTCCTGTTTAATGTATTCCAAATCTGTAAAAAATACTAATAATTAATTTTACATAAAACTTGTACCATGTAGAGGAAACATACACTTTAAGCTGGAATGCCTAAACATATCTGTAGACTCAGAATATCCTCAGGAATTTAGATGTAATTGGCAATTTTTGTTCCAATTTAATTTTCCATTTAATTTTTTTTTAACTGCAGTTTAATTCTTGGTGGCAGACTACTTAAAATTGAACCATTGTACTCTCATGCATTGTTGCTGAAAATCCGTGTCTCTCAGACTACTTCCACAGCAAGGCTGGAGCACATGGTGAAAGCACAGCTTGTACCTTTATCCCAGAATGGTTTTAATGAGGTTTCTTTGAATGGTACCGTGCTCTTTCATTGGTTAATCCCTTTGCATTATCTGAAACATATTAACATGTCAGATGTGTTAAAACGCCTGATCTTTCACTGCATATATAGATTGAACAGACCGTACAGTGTCTTTAAGAGTTGAGCAGTTTGCCTTGTCAGTCTGATTTTTCTCTTCCCTCAGCCCTCTCTCAGGAGGTGGAGGTTTGGTTTCATTTGGATGCATGAGACAGCTTGTTAGGTTGAGAATGTTGAAATATTCTCCCATCAAAGTTTCTCCAGGTTGCTTTAGAACAAAATGTCTCTGTCCAATGCTGACAGATGAGCTGTATGTTTCACACACTCCCTTTGTGTCGACTTTGTCTGTGACACAGACACCCCGGTATTGGGCTGGCAAGTCTTGCCGCGAGGAAAATTTGAGACACAAAAAGGACTGCATCAGACCTAATTAAATCTTTCCCCCAATTTGCATAAAATTGAGCTCAAGGCTAGATTTGAAGGAACAGGGATTTGCCACGACGTCTCGGAGCAGAACAGGGGAACGGTGTGCGCACCATGCATGTGTAATGTGGACAGGCTTTTTTGAAAATTAACTAAATCAACTGCGGTGCTGTGTGTTTGACTGTGACGCCTACCTCTGTGCCCTCAGCTTTGGTGCTCAACATATTGGAGAGAAAAAGGTGCGTCAAAGATGTTGGTTCATCTCAGGCAGAATGCTAGATGCTGTGTCACTCCGTTAGCAGGTGTTCAAAGACTCCCAACCCACACCCGGGGGGGCTCACATGGGCGGGAACAGTCACTTCTGAAGTTTGCATTTGTATGTGTGTGTTCTCTCTCTCAGTGTGTGTGTGTGTCTTCTGTGTGTGTGTGCAGTCATCTCGTGACTCGTCCTCCATCTCCTGTCACCTCACACAGTGATCATATGACAGAGGAGACAGAGGGGAGCAGCAGTGTGAGTCGTGTTACAGAGAACATCCTCAGAGCCCCACTGAGGGGCGTGATTAAAAATTAATGACGAGGATTGTTGCATAGCAAAGAGAAAGAGTGTAGTCATGATGCTGGCAGTCTGAGAGATCAGTCGTCTCTTAATGACAAACCGTAAGACGAGAAGGAGGCATCTCATTAAAGCATCTCATACACAAAGCACTGTAGGTTTCTTAAAACACACGATCTGTTTAACCTTATGCCTGCTTTGGAGACTTCCAGCAGTGGAACAGAAAGAGAGAAAATGTTCACTTATTACTGTACCAGTTCTGATAAAAACATTCACTGTTTCCATTTTACCCAATGGATTGTGTCTAGTTTTGTTTGTTTGTTTGTTTTTTTTTTAATTCCTCCTTGCACAGGTTGATGATATGTAATGAGAATCAACAAATGATCATTTTAATAACAAAAATGTGTTGTATTCTTCAGGGCTCACTTTGCATGGCTATTTTGCCATACTTCTGTTCTGAATATACCTGAATGTTGAAATTTAATTTGTTAAAACCTACACAGTTCGATTAATTTCCCAGAGATAATTTTACATCGTGGAGCAAGAGATTCTCTGGAGATTTAATTAACACCTGGATCTTGTTAAGTGAATTTTGAGAGAACCAGCAGTTTTAACACAAGTAGGATACGTACATTTCCGGGGATTTGTTTTATTCTTTTCTTTTGATGTCAGTGAATGCTAATTGTTTGCTTGGAAATGTGTAAACTGTTGTTGTAACAGCCAAAAGGAACATCTCCAGAATTTCCATCTCTTGGGGGGAACATTGCATTTGTCCACAATATCTGACCTCAGTAGACACATGTATGATAATGATTTATTATTACCAACTCAATTATTAGTATGTGCTTAACTAAAACTAAGTTAATAATGTTTCTACATGCAGTATACATTTTCAGACAGGATGGGAAAATGTTGGTTTTGTGTATATGAAAAGTACATCTCCTAGATGATCTGTATTATATATGTTTGTGCACAAACACACACTCCTTGAGGAGGACTGGGCTCTAAAATGAACTGAGATACAAATGAAATATGAGTGGCATTCAGATGACAGGTGGGTACTCAATAAAGTTTGGGAAAAAAACAAAGAATAAAATATGAGAATATTGAGGACCAAAATGTCATTTGATCTTACTGCCCTTTCTTCACTGAGATGTGAGACTCTGGAGAGAATGTCAGGATTTCTCAGAGAGAGAGAGTGAGAGAGGCAGAGAGAGAAGAGAGAGTGAGTCCCCCATGGAGAAATCTGACTGGCACAGTGACAATCAATGCTCAAAAAAGCCAACAAATCAAACAGGGGGGAGGTCTGTGTCAACAACGCCGGGATGGAGTCGTCATCCAAAGTCACAACTTTTCATTTTTTTTGTTCATAATGGACCTAGTCCTCTCATACCATATGGAAACAAACCCTGAACTTGGGTCACTGGTTTTTGGATGAACTCTCTCCCTGACTGTTTTGGTCATTATATATAGCATACTAACCAAAGCACACCAAAGCCACTGTATAATCATGGCTATTTAAACGGATTGGGTAAATGGAGACAGTCTAAATGGAGACAGTCTTATATTACATGATCTAAGAGGCTACCTTCATTGGAAAGCCTTGTGTTCCTAAGTAGACTAGCTGTCTAGCCAGTCCCGCTTGTCTGATCAATTATCTTTAATTAGCTAATTAGCGGCCTCAGAGTTAACAGTTTGGATCTCATCTCATGCGGCAATGACTTTCCTGTGTGAATGGCCCCTCGCTTCATCCTGGAATGGAGCTTGTTCTCTGTGCCAACTCAGAGATCCCCTCACCAATCCCAGTAAGCATCAGTGTGAATCGTAACTTTATCTGCTTTGTCCATGCTGGCTCAGTTTGAATCCAAGGGTTCGTTAGACACTCCAACAGGGCGAAACGTCCTTGGTGAATTACTCAGCATTCCATGAGATGTTTGCCAATAAGAGCATGCTGTCTGGAACACCACACACCTGCAATATTTGGTACAATGGCACAGTGAATGTTGATCATGACTTTCAGCTCCACGCTGAACCCCTGGATAACTTGAGTATGATGTGGTAATATCTGTTATGTACAATAGCGCCTACTAAACAAATTTGCAGGCATGTGCTAGTGGAGATTTCAGTCAACCAGCACCAAAAAGAATATTCAGAGCCACTGACAATAGTAGTGGAGTAGAGTCATGCTGCAGTTAGGCCCAGCAAAACTCTGCCATATCGATTTTCTGTCCTGGACACACACAGACTCACACACGTACGCACTGTGCTCTACAAAGGGAATTTATATGAGAGCACGCACATTAGTCTTCTGTCAGGGGCCTTCCCACTCGCAGTGAGAACGGAGGGAATATTAAGTCAAGAACCTCCTTTGGAATCTGGATCTCTGGGAGTTATTGATTCTACTCTGGGGGCCTGCTTGACACCCCCACCTCCCACCCCCCCGAACTGAAACTAAGGCTACACTGCACAGATATTTTAAGGTTCCCCTAACATATAAGGTGCTTTTGCACCGGAGGAACTTTTACATAGTTCTTAGAACTGTTGGAGAAAGTACCCCCTTTTTCACATGTTCGCACTGCAGGAACTGTTGAGGGGCAAGTGTCAGGTACAAGCGCTATGCTAGCACCCGAAAAGTACTAGCAGTCATTCACTGCTACTGTGGTAGCAAATGCATAAATGCAGGGGACATTTTTTTTCCATTGGACTGGGTCTATCACCATACAGTTTTATTTTCGTTAATGAAAAGGCAGTTATATGTTATCTAATGTGCACTCAATATTTCTGTCATTCAAATTCAATATACTGTAGTCTAATTTGTCGATTTCTTTTGCCGCAGAAATGTTATTTTTTTTTCCTTTTGGAGTTATTTAAAAGGTCTTAAAAGTCATTACATTTGTACTTAAAAATGTGCAGCTACCCTGGTTATTCGTAAACAACATCTCTTAGCTGCTATACCGTCGGCCGCCTTACGTCACTTCAGCGTTCCTACTGGCGGTGCGAATGCAAACAGAAAAAAGCCCTAGAACGTGTGTAGTTCTAGGGGAAGCTCCCCAGGGGGTAGTTCCTATCAAATGAGACCCTAGAACTGTTCGGTCTGAAAGCGCCTATAAAAGGAGTACCCAGGACTTATCAAAGCTGTCCCACAGGTCAGATGCACTCTCCCAGGTCAAAGGCTTTACAGCATCAGAGTTGAGAGAGCAACACTGTCTTTTTGGAGTATGACTTTCAGAGTGCTTTGGGGTCTGTGTTTGTGTTTCTGGAGTATGACTTTCAGAGTGCTTTGGGGGCTGTGTTTGTGTATTTGGAGTATGCCTTTCAGAGTGCTTTGGGGACTGTGTTTGTGTTTTTGCAGTATGTTTGTGTTTTTGGAGTTGTGTTTTAAGGCAAGTGCTAGTTCCCGAATCACAGTTTGTTGTGGTTTTACATTGTGGTATGTACAGGGGGTGGGGGAAAATCATTTCTCTATGCTAATGACTCCATATGGTAAATATAACTATGAATAGGGCAGAGGGCAGAGGTTATCAAAATAAAAGCCTATAAAAAAATCACCAAACTGTACTGGAGTCCAAATGTAACTGCACCCTTTCTCTGCTGGTTTACTGAACAAACATGACATCAGTGTACAGCATTCTTGGGTGAATGGGTAACTGCTTTGTCATACTTTGTTTCAAGTTATGAACCTTGGACTGCATGGCCAAAAAAGGAGCCAATGAGCATGGTGAAGAAAAAACACGCCATGAAGCCTTACTGTTCCAAAAAAAAAAGACAAGAGCATGTATCCAGTGCGCCCAACTCACAGACAAATTCAGTGTATTGTCTCTTATCTTTTTGAAGTCAGCAGGGATCGTAAGGATTTCAACATGACAAAGCTTAGACCAGCCACCTTTCCTAAACTACACACCTTGTTTCATTTATTAAAGGAGTGATAATATGTTGACTCACATCTGGGGTTGGATATCTAGAAGATCATAAAACCATGCTATTTATTTGAATGGTTGTTAAGGGCAGTATTAGACCTCAAATGGATGCCCGAGTTCAGTTTTTTCAGGCTATTTTCAGTCTACACTTGAAAAAGAAAAAAAAAAAAAAAAAAAAACATAATGTCTAACTCAGCATGGGTCTAATGGTGTTTCTTCTCCTGTCTTTCACTCAGGTATGAAGCGGATTCATGCCCTCACCATCCAGGCGAACTATGAGCTGAGAATAGATCTGGAGGACTTTGAGAACAGCACTTCCTTCGCCCAGTACGGGTCCTTCGGAGTGGGTTTGTTCTCTGTCGACCCGGACGAAGACGGCTACCCGCTGAGCGTCTCGGACTACTCGGGCACGGCAGGTACTGCCTCCTCGCTAGTCCATCTTTGTTTAGCTGTTCTCAGGCCGAGCGGTTCACCTGTGGGGAGATGACCGCTTTAAAACACCCAGCACTTATTAACAGCTAACGAGAAACACTCCAAGCCAAAGTACAGAGAGTGCAACAATTTCTTTTCGAAAAAGAACACTTTTTTTTCTATTCTCTTTTTTCCTCAACCCGCGTTCATGGTGTCATATTACATATGTATTTCGCCTCACTTGACGCTTCAGCCTGCCTCACTACTTATTTGCCAAGAATTTGGACTGTCTTAAGGAAAACGCTGTCCGCACCGCAGCAGCCGTGAATGTTTTCTAGATAAAACCGCCTGCCGAGGGTAACACACTCACGTCTTTTATCACTCCATTTACTATTGATTGTCTATTGAACCTACATGCTACTTACCACCAACCTACACTGTGTCTTCTTTCTGAAAGGAAAGGAGAGAGTCCACCGATTGGCTTTCTGACTGAGGGGGGATAGATAGCATCTCAGTTTTGACCCGTTAAACGGAGCAACAACAATGAATTGCATAAATTTGTGAAAGTCATTAATACCAGATCTGCCCAAGCACATCGTCTGAGTCGACGAGGTGCATATTTGTGGCATGTTGTGCATCAGACTGGGCTGCGGGTTGTCGACTGTGCAGAGCCAAAACAACGAGCCATTCTTCACGCCTCACCTCTGCTGTCGCAAGGGCCTCTTTTTAACGTTAATTGGGTCTCTGCACGCCATTACTTTGAGCTTCCCCTTCCTCAACACTCCCAGCTCTGTGCGCACGGACTCTCTTCTGACCTTCGGAATTTTCCAGAAAGGGTAGGGATAATGAAGCCATAGAGCACATCTGTGGCATTAAAATAAAGCAGACAGTCCGGTTATCACGGAAAGACATAAACAAACACTCCTATTAGCATACATCAGCACGAGGATAGCACTGCTTCCACGCTTGTCTAATTAGCCGGGCTGTCTTTAGGATCCCGTCTGTGAGAATCATGCCACATTGATTCCCAGTCTTATCAATTAAGACGGGGAATCAACCCCCCTCTCCTTCTTCTTCTTCCTCTTTACTCTCATGGCTGGGTGCTGGTTAAAAGATGTGGAAAGCAGAAATAGGCCTCAGTTAATTCAGCTAGCTTTGATGCCCCTGCATTTCCTGCGGGACAATCACACATTAACAGACAAGACACAACAGAGACCTGGAGCAGAAATCCCCAGGCCTCCTCTCAGTTTATTACCAGCCAGTCTCTGGACTGTGGACACAGATTAAATCATCAAAGGTTGAGACAAAGAGAAACACAAGAGGTGGTGACATTTTCTAAACTGTGTTTCATGCCTTTTTGTTTCAAAAGGAAACTCTGCAGCTGTGGTCATGTCATAGTAATTTCTAATAATATTTTTCTGACGGATATGTTTTCATACATATTAAATATAGCCATGCTTTTATCCATGCTGTTTTGCGCAAATTGAGCAGAAAAAAATAATAACATCTTGATGCGCACTTTTTTGATGACACAAGTAATTACTATTTTTTTTTTATTCTGGCAAATATGTTGTGCAGCAACCGACACACAGCTCTGATTTTCACGTTATAATTTTGCCTGTTGGAAACGAAACATAAGCATTCAGTCTTTAATTATATGCTCTTTAAAGCAGGGTCTTAACAGCCAGGCTGTCAGAGGTGGCAATGATTCAGAATCCTGCGTATCACAGATAGCCGAAGAGGTGTAATTACCTGAAACATCCTACTCACAGTAAAAACGCCTCAAATGATTATTCATGAGGATTCAAAGCAGGTGTTAATGATGGTTTTGTTACCTTATAGAAGATGTTTTTCTGCTATCAACAGGGAGGTCAAAAAGGAATGAATTGATAAATGTGTGTTTGATAATTTTGTTATCTATTATTGAGGATTTTCAGGATTGCAGCACTGTCCTTTGATACACACACACACACACGCACACACATGTGTGCACCCATGCACAGTCGCAAGCAAGCATATCTATATCTGTATCTATATCTATATCTACATCTATCTGTCTATCAATATACACACACAGATATGTATAGATAGATGTGTGTGTGTGTGTTTGTGTTTATAAGACAACTTGTAATAATCATCTGTATTTGCAGAAATAATACTTTTCTTTATTCTTCCATATGGGGAGAAACATGCATTTACCTTGTGTTGTTAGAGTAGAGATGATCCAGTGCAGCCCCACTGAAACCATGAGGCAACAGACTATACACCAGCTCCTTAGGCAATAACAGTGACTGTTTTCCCACAAAGTAAAACTCCTGCTGGTATTAGTTATTAATGTTTCATGTCTCTTTTGCAGCAGGCTTCATATTAGTTTATTTGTTTGTTCGTTTGCTTTGCCATCTTACGATTTTTTGAGCTCTTCTAGAGAGCAGTGTATCTTAAGTAAATGTAGTAATTGTACAAACATGAATGAGGTGTGAAGGAGACAAAATCAGTGAAGAAGGATTGCCAGGGTAATGCTTAGGGAACAGATATTTAAACAAACAGTGAGAAAGGTTAACAGAATTACCAGAGACTGTAACAGCAGAGAATCCCATTTTAGTTGAACAGTGAAGATAGGATTCAGCAGTTGGATTATTCTGTTAGGTATTGAAGTCATGCTGAACTGTGAAATTGAAATTCTGGAGTTGTCCCAACATAAAGAAGGGCTCAGGCAATCTCTCTCTCTCTCTCTCTCTCTCTCTCTCCCCTTCTCCCCCTCCCTTCTTTCCCTCTCTATATGGTGTCCTTCAGAAACAGTGTCTTACTAAAGGAATAGACTATAATTCTGTCCGTACATGTTAATGGCTCTAACCAGTATGTTGGCTACCCATAGTGTCCATGTTATAGTGGCCAGCTGTGTCGTCTTCTCTTCGACTCACATGACTCAACAGGAGCCTTGAAGAAGGACATTTGGCTTTACATTGGCGCCACAAGCTTATATCCACATGACTTCAAATGACTGCATGGCTAAATGGCTAACACTGTTTCCACCATTACTCTGATCTGTAGTCTCACAGGATGCACACGGAGAGCCTGGAACAAATTCATGAGGCGTAACTGTGCATTATTGTTTAACATAACCATTTCAGTTGGGGATTTTGCTTTGGTCCAATAAACCAGCTATCAAATGAAAGTAGTGTTTGAGGATAGGAAGACTGGAGGAATCATTTTTACAACAGGGCAGGCAAGAAGAGGACTGATCCTGTTAGTGGGGGTTCGCAACTTGGGGGGGAGGGGGGGTCGGATTAGCGAGCCACCGGCTGCAGCATTCCATCCATGAGATATACATCAGAGACCCTAATAAGGATGCATTAGCCATTACCACGGTAACAACAGTTTCCCTCACCACACTTCCTCTAGTCACATCGTTTTAAAATAATGACTTAGCCTCGCTGGGTGCTTTGAGTCATATTATTGTTACGGAGACATACCTTTGGTTATTTAGGGCTCATCAGTGAAACTGGGTGCTGTTGATAGATGTTGAATGTCAGATGCGGAGGGAAAGAGATGGGGGATCCATTTTGCCTGTGTTGTGGAGGGATCGTCTTTCTTATTTTTTAAAACTCATAGCGATTTCTTTTGAGTCAGTCTCTTTTTTTCCTTGCACAAACTCTGCCTGCATGTACTCCATTTGTGGCAGCATTTCCCCATTCCCGTACCGAGGCGCACTGCCGTGCTATCAGACGAAGTCAGGAGCGCTGTAAAAGCATAAAAATCTGGTTTTAAAATTAAGAACTGATATCACATTTTTAATGTAAGCTTCTCTCAATGAGGTTGTATGATCATACAGGCCATCAGGTGCATTGTCTTGATCGCGACTGTGACAATAACTGCAATCTGCATGTGAGAAACAGTGTCGTTAGGTACCATCATTTTTACATAAGAAGCCAGGGGTTAAAAAAAAAGATTTTAAACGGCAGATTTATATTCATAATAACCCACCTACATTAAAATGACATAAGCACAATATCCATAGACTATCAGAGGCTTTTCCCTGACTGTTTCATTAGAATGCTCTAAATGACACTCTTTGAGTAAACATATAATACAGTACCCAACAGCACAACCAGAGGGATGGTTAGAGGGGCTTTTTACAGTGGGATTCAGTCTCTCTCTCTTTTTCTGTTTCTTTCTCTTTCTCTCTGTAATTCATTCCTCTTTTTCTTTCATCCCTGTGCTGTTTGTGTGACACTCTAGGTGACTCATTGCTCAAACACAATGGAATGAAATTTACCACCAAGGACAAGGACAACGACCATTCGGAGAATAACTGTGCCTCGTTCTACCACGGTGCCTGGTGGTACCGAAACTGCCACACCTCCAACCTGAACGGACAGTACCTCCGTGGCCAGCACACCTCCTATGCTGACGGCATCGAATGGTCGTCCTGGACTGGTTGGCAGTACTCCCTCAAATTCACCGAGATGAAGATTAGACCCAACAGGGAAGAAAACAAATGAGAAGGGAGAACAGTGACATCAGAAAATAAATCATTGAATAATTAAATAAATACATAAACAACAAATAGCAATCATTTGAAGAACAAAGAAAAACTAAAAACTCTCAGATATATGTTTTAGAGACACTAACTGCAAACCCAGAGAATTTTCTGATCATTGTCTCCTCTTTTATGTGAGCCGAATTTTTTTTTTCCTTTTTTAGTTTTTGTTTGTTTGTTTTCTCTCTTTCTTAACTTGCCCTTTCTTCCCCTCCATTGTGCAGTGTTTGTGCAGAAACCAGTCAGACAGCTCCCTCAACCCTGCTGTCCCTGTCATGTTTGCTAAATATTATGATTAAATATTGCAGGTGCAGGTAACGTCCTGTTATTTAAAAAAAAAAAGAAAAAAAAAATTATAATGTTAATGTTAAGTAGCTGTGGAATTTAGCGAGGTTATGTGTAGCAATTCATTTTGAATATAAAGATTTATAATTGCTCTCAATGGGAAAAAAAAATGTTACTTTAGGGAGGAAAAAAAGAAATGTTTTTCTCTTATGTTCATTTTACTCTGTGCTTCATCAAGTGCTTGCAAGTCTGTCGTTTTTTTGCATCGCAGCATACGACCTCTGCTCTCTTTGGTTGCCAGGAGATGGCTTAGGTTTTCCTGAGTGGAGTGAACGGGTATTTGACACTCACAGGCACCGTGAGGGACAGTGTCCCTCTGAGCTTTTGACATTATTCGCTCTGACAGGTCATAGGCACCAGGGTGTACCAGCCACAATTATTGAAAGAACTGTCAATGGGGACATACAAAATTCATAGAAAGGAAACGATTGCCCGCCCCCAAAGTTTTGCTATTTTTACCCAGAGTGCATTTCTATTGCTTTCTTTTTTACGTATGGTGAGGGAATTTGAATAGATCTGTTGGACCATTCCCAAATGATGAATTCCATATGACCAGGGACAGTGAGATCACAGGACTGTGCATTTCCTTTGACTTTATTTAGGGGCAGATATGTACACTAGTGGACAGGGACCAGCTTACTTCAAATGGCATAAAGAGCATAGAAATTCATTCAGGACTATGTTGCGCTACAGTCCTTGGTATTACAGGATGACAGGGACTTGGGAAAGATTGGTTTGGAAATCATACAGATTGTGGCTTAAGCCTCTGTGGTCGATCCCATTTACTGTATGTAAATGTGATGTGATGTAAACTTAATGAGATAGCATCTGAAACACACACATTTGTTGTTCCTCCATTTCTCCCAAAATGACTTTTGGGTTTGTTTGTTCTTTCCTGTATTCACTCCTATCTCCTTCTATTGACAGTCGGTTCTCTCTGACAGAATAACGCTCATGAACAGGGGGACTGTCTGAAACAGAATTGATTTCAACTTAGAGCATTTCAGTTTCCTGAGCCTGTCACAGTGATACCGTCTTCTCAACATTTCCGTTTCTGCAGTAGATAATTTAGCTTTAGGAGTGACATGGTTCACCCCTTCCTTTCTCTACACACATAAGAGGATAAAACTGATATTTAAATTAGAACTTTCTTCCATTCAGTAACATCAGTGCAAAACTGCAGCAGGGAACTGTAAACGTTTTTGGTACAAGAAATATCTGTATAATATAGGCTGTGTTCTTGTAACACCCACGGTGAAAAGAAGGTTCTCCCTTTTCAACTTTATCTCTGTCATGGAAATTAATGCAGACTCACTTTAGCCCCACGGAAGTCATAAATTATTGTATATATTTCTTAACTAATGTAAACCCACTACAGAACACACTGATTTGATACTTTATGTGACATAAAACCAAACTGATTTTAAGATGCTAAAATGTGAAATTTGTTTCATTTCTTTCATTTTTTTGTATCCTTTAATGCCGTTATCTGTTGTTTTATTCGTTGTAAAAAATACGTTAGTTTGTGAAATATGTGTGTATTTTAAAATAATCATATTTTCATGACAAATATTTTCACATCACATTTATATATCTCTCTGTGTAGGGCTTATAATTTGTTTGGGAGAGCAAGTACTATAATTTTGCCATAATAGTGTTTTTGAAAATGAGGGCCATTTTAAAGTGATGGGGAATTTTTGAGGACATTTCTGTAAAAAAAAAAAAAATCTCTTTGCCCACATGTTTACTGAAAGGTCCTTATTCCAGCAACAGAATTTCTAGTCATGACTGAACATTTTTCCACGTGACAGACCTTTTTTTGTCACTTGCATGTTAAGAGCTGTGTGCTTAACACAAAATGACGGTTTTATGATCGGAAAGTGATGAAATTGGCTCTCTCAAATAAACAGTGCTTTTTTTGCCTTCAGACAGCAGGGTCGTCTCTGATGGATAAAAACAATAATATCCAGCATTAAGTGACACTGTGTATCTAAATTAAGTGGACCTCACAGTCACCACAATCAGGAAAATATTTTTTTTAATTTATTTGTTTGTTTATTTTGGATGTTCCTTATAGTAATCCGTGGCCACAAAGCTGGACACAGTTCTCCTGCCAAGGGTGTTCTCCTTGCTGCTGTGTTAACACACTCAGAAAGATGACTATTCTCTAATGTTCGCTGTTCGCTGAAAATTACTCCTCATCCTTTTTAAATTCTTACATCAGAAAACACAAGGTTGATTCTAGTGAAAGCAGTATATGTTGAACAGTTCATCTTTGCCATATGTAAACTTTATCCTGATGGGGTGCTTTTGTAACTGTTTGAAAGAATAAATAAAGTTTTTTTTTTTCTCTGAATCATCCTGGCATTGCCAGCAGTAGGGAGATGTTTGATACTACAGGCCTGTATGTGGCTGTGTAGTGTTAAATGGCTGAATGGAGGGCCTGTGAAGACAAAAAGGCCTGCTTATTCTCATCTGAGATGTAACCATTTTGCTTATAATGGTTGAAATAGTGAAAATGGTTTGAAAATTGATCCCAGATTTGTTATCAGGGGAGGAAAGTTAGCCAGAGTTCTACTGTATGTGACAGGTGCTGAACCTGGCTGTCTCAGAGATTATGAGACCCTCTACTGGTGTGGTACGGAACAGGCACCTGTATCCTGTGCACTCTCCTTAAATGTCAACTATTTAAGCCCCCCACCCCCAAATACTCTCACACACACACATACACACGCGCACACGTGTACACACGCACACACACACTCACACACAGGTGTGCACCCACCCGCCGCCCCCCAAATGACAAGAGAATGTTTTTGATTTTTTCTTTGCACAGAGCTCCTGTATTCTGCCCGCCCTCACGCTCTAACCCACTTTATTTATAACCAAGAGAGAGAGAGAGAGAGAGAAAGAGAGAGAAGACACAGAACAGAGACAGAGAGACAGAGAAAAGACAGAGGACAGAGAAAGAGAGAGACAGAGAGAGAGAGAGAGAGAGAGAGAGGGGATGACACAATTATTTCTAAACGGAAAAAGCCTGAGATCAGCACTATTGAGCAGAAACCTATTTTTCAAAACATGAAGCTTGCAGCGTTGAAGGACAGGAAATATGATAAACTGTTATGAATCAGCTCTATGACCTCAGCTTTCATTGTACAGATTTCTCCTTTTCTTTGTTGGATAATTAAGATGTGTTTTAATGTTTCCCAACAACATGAAATAAATAAGCACATGTTCTAATGTGTGTGATGCGTCTTGATACGTCTGTTGTGTATGTTTGGTGTTACTCTGGAAAGCTGGAGTAATTATAAGACAGGTGTGTTAATGATTTTTTAGCAGTTCACAGAGAAGGTATGACTGCAGGAAGAAGGGGATCATTAGCAAGTAACTGGCATGATAGAGTGAAGAGCTTAGAGTGAATCATCAAGGTTTCATGCAAAGCTCCTTCTGTACACACTGTAAAGCTCTCACATCCATTGCTTCAACAAAGACAGCTGTGACATAAGGAATCCTATAAACTGTGGGATTTGTGTGTGTGTGTGAGAGAGAGAGAGAGAGAGAGAGAGAGATAGAGAGTGTCTATGAGTGAGGGGTGTCTGTATGAGTGTGTCAGTGTCAGTGTGTGAGTATGTTCTCTTTGACTGTATAGACAAAGACCATAAAAATCATTAATGAAGTTCCACTCATCACACAAGTCATCCTGTCAGTAAACAGTTCTCCCACTTACACCAAATGACTGTATCAGCATCTCAAGGAAGTGCTAATCTGTCCCCTAAAGCTCTGTAGTCTCCAAATTGTTCCGGAACTTTTTCATGGTTAAACTCACAGGTTTCGAGACACACCTTTCAAGTCAGACACATCTGAGTCCAAACGAAACAAAACAAAAGTTTGGTATGAAGAGGGAACATGAAGACACTCATTTTCCTGTGATGCTGGTGGTTCTGGGTAATGGAGTTCTGGTCAGGTGTAATCAGTGGGTGGCACCACTGTAAACTGACTCAGTAGAGACAGACAGTCAATTAACGAGTCATCAGTGTGTGGGAGGTGAAATGAAACACTGTCATAATGAACATACGAAATTTCTGAGACAAAATTTTCAGTTTCGAAATGTCTTGCAGTGCTTGCTATCTGAAACCATGTCCGTTATAGGTGTTGGTGAAACACAGCTCAGATCAAACAGTCTGCAAAGTGTTTGACTTCAAGGCTTTTAGAGCATCTGAAATCTGTTCATTTTGGGAGTTTCTGAGTTTCTCTATATGTCAAATCTCTTGACTACAATCAAAATGAGACTTATGCACCTTGCTTATCTGTTTCATGCCCAGTCCTTTGATCTGAACTGGACTTGACGTTACCTGTGAGTACTAATTACTTTCCTCATTATGCATACTGTATCCATAAGAATTTCTATTGAAACATTCACTCGCCAGCCCCAAAACATTCAGTTTATCCAAACGTTTCATACAAACGTTCAGTTTGTATAGCTCATTAAGCCTTATGAAGCTAACAACCTACAAACAATACTACTGCTACTACTACAATTACTGTTTCCCCTCTCCTGCCTCCTCCTCCTCCTCTACTACTACACTGTACCCTGTTTTACCAGTGTAACACGTTCCTGAAAACCTTCCCTCATTTCAAGTTCTCCTAACTCGAAAACGTAATTACCATTCATTTGAATGGGGAAAATGGTTGTGCAGTTCTGATCCCCCAAAACTGACATCCATTTATGTTAAAACAACACTAAATCCAAAGAAATGGTCACAATTACTTAAATATACAACATAACTCATAATGCAAGCTAATAGGGCATTTTCTCTTCATTTACTACACTGCTGTGTCCCTGTTTACCTGGTCTAGTTAAACCCTTTCATCGTTATTACGCACCGTACACTTAACTGATGCTAACACAAGATGTGATACTGTATGTCAACCTTTAATCCAAAAACAAGCAAACAGAGCAGTCAAGACAAAGAATTCAATGAGGAGAATGAAATCAAAACTGATATCACCATCACCGAACAGGCTGACATCACATGGGACGGTGAGAAGAGGAGGTGGGGGAGAGTGCGATAGGAGTCACTGTTAGTCATTTCTTGTCGCTCACAAGGTGCTGAAATTATAATAAGGCCTCGTAAATTCGGAGGAAAAAAAGGCCTCATATGCCGATGTCGAGGTAGCCATTGGAACTCCCCGTAAAGACGAATTCTTCTAACTGGAAAGGGCGTATCTTGGGGAAAGACTATTATCACTACAATTACAATTACAATTTACAATTTACAATTTGGTATTTCGCAGACGCTTTTAAACCAAAGTGACTTACAATTAGTGCATCAATAAGGTTTAGCTACCTCATAAGCAAAAGATCATGGTAGGAATGCAAATTAATTATTTTCAGTACCACACTCCTGTATATCCTGCAACAATAAAACAGAAATTTGCAAACAAAACCTGCAGCATAGAGACAAGGTTAGTACAGACGGTTTTTTTTTTTACATTTTATAAAATATAAAAACATAGCATAAAAGAAAGGTTACATATTAGGGGACAGGTGGACTCTTTAAAGGTTTTCAGTCTCCTGCAGAAGATGGCGAGTGATTCCACAGTTCTGTTTGGGTGAGGGAAGTCATTGCACACTGTGGAATGAGGGCAGAAAAAAGATGTGGCAAAGTGGAACTGCTGCCAGGTTCCTGAAGTGAGGGGACCAGCAGCTGCTCAGAGGAGGTTGAGCAGAGAGATCTGGTTGGAGTGTATGGAGTGATCAGAGACAGAAGGCAGGATGGGGCAGAACCTCTTGTTGCCTGGTAAGCCAGCACCAGTCTGTTAAACTGGAATCAGGCTGCTACCAGAAGCCAGTGAAGTGCAGTGAGTAGCGGAGTGACATGAGAGTTTTGGGAGGTTGAATACCAGGTGTGCAGCAGCATTCTGAACCAGCTGAAGTAGCCTGATAGCGCAGGCCAGTAAGCCAGCCAGTAACGCATTGCAGTAGTCATGGCTTGAGCTAGGGGCATGCTTGCTTGTTGGATAAGGAAAGGGCGGATCCAACTGATTTTGTAGAGGGAGAATCTTAAGGACCAGGTGACCGTTGTGATGTGGCTTGTGAAGTTTAGCTGGTCGTCCAGGGTCATGCTAAGGTTTTTGGCTGACCTCGACAGGGACACTACGGAACTGTCAATGGTGATTGGAGCATTGATCGTTGGGAAGCTCTTTGCTGGTAAAAATAGAAGCTCAGTCTTCCAGACTGAGCTTGAGATGGTTAGTGGACATCCAGGAGGTGATGTTGGCTAGTGAGGCTGCAATGTGTGACTGGACCTGAGAGTCGGAGGGGGAGAAAGAGCAACTGTGTTTCATCGGCTCAACAGTGGTAGGAAAGACCATGGGCAGAGATAACCAGAGATAACCAACAACGACAACTCCTACTAATTATACTACTACTACTACTACTACTACTAATAATAATAATAGGAAAAACAACTACTTAATGCAATAATTAACAATATTTTCCTGCTATCTTTTGCTAACAGTTCTGGCATTGCTTGAGGAATAAAGCATATTCTGTAGCTTTACTTTTTTGGTATAAACTCATATGTATTTTGTCCTGTTCACAGCAGTAAGTATACTCTCAGCTCAAATGCCACCACCTTGTTCACATGATCAAAACACTGTCTTTAAATATGGGTTTGTCATTAATATTATGGGTGATATTATTGTATTACACCAGACCGTTACCATAGTCATATCACTGTCCTACTGTATTAGTCGAGTGTATGACACAGGCAGTAGTTTGATACTGTCTGGCTGCTTTGATGTCATACTGAGAGGTTTCTTTTGTTCTAAATATGCTTTATTCATCCAGTAATGCCATGAGCTGGGCTGATTCATCATCAAGGCTGCTGGACAATGTGGGTCATGAGTTTTCTTCAGTGACCACTACAACTGACCAAAGGAGACAAGCATACCAGCTGTGTGCGTCTGTCTTTTTTTTACCTTAGAGAATATACATGTCTCACAGTGTGTTTAGTCTACACAACTGTTTGTTTACTCTGGTGCTCTGGTTTTTTACAGACTTTTTTTTTTTTGCGATTCCATTGCTTGTCCATTTTTTCATGTGGGCTATATGATCAGACACACTCTTACAAAAAGAGCTTGAGTGCTTCGGTGGCTGTTGGAGAGAGAGTAAGCTGTAGGGATGAGAAGCCTGATGTGTGGGCTTTGTGCAGTGTGTGAGGGGGAAGAGCCCTGAACACTTTGATGTTGAGCCCCTTGCTCCAAAGAAGTCTGACCTCATTTCACAAATTATTAACAAAATAAGAATACCTCTCTAGTGCAGGGGTGGACAGACGTGACAATATTGTTAATATTTGGCATTATGACTTTTTAATCTGATGATTATCTTCCACAGTTGCACTTGTTGTAAAATATAGGTGTATGCCCACCCCCCACCCACTTCCCTGAATGTTGTAATTTTTCATCACGATTTGATTATAGATAAGGTGCACTGTTCTGGAATTCTATTAAAAAAGATTATATGTAGATTGCATTCTGCTGATATTACTTACATAACATCAAATGTTAAACTCTGTAGCTTCATGTTAGCACGTGATATTTGTGCAATATCAAGTCTGTAGCTACCCACAGTTAACACCTGCCTGTGTCCACGCAAAGCTGGTGACTCCTGTAGAAAACAGCAGCCTCATGTCCCCCAGTGCCAAACCATTACCAGACCATATGACATGCCACAAGACCATATGACAGGCTGAAAAAAAATTCTCACAAGCCAACTTTTACTCACAGGCCACACTCAGGGCAACATCTGGGCAGATATCTATCACTGTTCGTACATGAAGAAGTATTTTTTCTCATTACAGAGGAATTAAGTTTTACTTACTTATTTCATTGTGTTTTTCTGAATGGTTACATGTTTAATGCTTCCTTCTCAGATTATTAAAGTTGTGGCTGTATTCTTCAACAGAAAAATACAATGTGTGGAGCGCTTTCCATAAATTTTTCTGTATCTCTCTGCATGGTTCAGAGATAAAATTTGAAAGATCAGGTTTCAGCTGTGATGAGAATGCTCTGTTTTAGAAGCCAATGTTCTTTCGTTGCAGAGGGACTCAGAGAAAAGCGGTTACTTGTGTAAGACACAGTAAAACTTTACAGGAGCTGGGGATAGGAGGATGGCATTCATTTTTTATTCCAGGCGTCTGGGACATTCATCGCAGCTCTATGTCTGAGGAAGATGAGTTCAAGACAAGTGCCACAGACTAGCACTGTGCTAAAGGTAAGGTTCACCGTGAGGTCAGGCATTTTTCACGGTTTACGTCTGCTGTTCTAGAATCACTCTGAATATTCCAAACTCAGCAAATCGTAACCTCATCTGCTCTGGCACCTGAGCAGCCTTAAAACTCATGCCTTTATCCTGTCCAATAAGATTTAGCCAAGATGCTGCTGCAGTACTTTGATATTTGCAATGATTCTCCACTTTCAACTGGGCGCCTGGGCACTTTTTTGGGCCCTTTGCCAGTCTGATCGATAAACGCCAGTGTGTTCTAGAGTACTGTATTATCGGAGCACAGCATGAATCTATTATTGAATTGTAGCTCTATATTATGAGTTAAAGAAGGTTAAACATCTTCCTCAGCTTCCTCTGCCTCTTCTTCAACAAAGCTCTTCTCATTGCTCAAAGCTGCAATTCTGAGATGCTGGTTCTTGGGCAATCACAATTTAATGAGAAACAGGCCAACATATCACAGGTCTCCTATTACACACTGATTGATCCGAGGTGAGGAATGTGCTTGGGAAAGCGAATGGTTTCACCCATATCATTAATCCCTTCAACCACCCATTGAAACCTCTCTGACCTCCCTCTTTCTATAGGCCAACAGTATTCGTCTGCTCTGTGAGAAGACTGGTGTTTCTCTCCCCAGAAAAAAAATCTTCCTGTTGCCTTTTCTTTCAGTCTTACGGTCCAATTTGTTCACACAGTCAATGATTTCAATTAAACATATTTCAACACAATACTCACTACTCTCACTATTAGATATTTCTATTCTTGAGAAATGACATGCTCTCTAGTTTGACATCAGAGTTTCCCCTGTCTTTGCAGTATATGAGATTTCTTATGTACATGCACTAACAGTTGTTTGGCATGTTATGGGCTGTTCATTGACTGGTGCTGCAGTAATCAAAGTTGTGTTTGTTGTTGTGACCAGGTTGCTGTGTACATCTGTAACTGTGCCTGTAAGCATCCCAGTTTTTACTGACAGTTTTCAGGACTACTGAGGGATTTTATGCCAACTCAGTTCACTAAGCTCATAGACATGTTGCTGACACACACAGATAAATTCATTAGACCATCAATATATCAAAAACGGCTCCAGTACGACATTCAATTAATTGATGCGAAAATAAAACTGACAAGTTTATATTAATCCAGTCACAAAAAATGACTTATTTTTGCATTTTGCTTTGCCTGGGGTAGCTGTTGTTGTTGTTGTTGTTATCATTGTTGTTGTTGGATTCGCTTCATGTATTTTTGCTAAGTTTATGCATTTTTTAACTTTAATTTTATTTTGGAAAGCACAGATTTCACACAAAGGCTGTTGACACAGTGCATCTGTAACATTGTGAGTACAATGACATCCAAAGATATATGACAAATATCTGTCCTTGGCGGTAAGTCCACATTGTTCCAAAAGATTACCGTTTTTGTGTACATGTTTACCTTTTAGTTTACCACAGAAACTATTTACAAAAGAACATAAGTGAGCCTTCACTTCAAATCCAAAAAAAGTAACATTCTCAGACTATTTTGATCAAATAATAAAAAAAATCCTTTCTTTCTGAATTTTAAGACAAAAACACAGTCTTTGTATTGCATACACATCATGTCCTATATCTATCTGTTCATTAGTGGTAGATGACTCTGGTTTCATCCATATTCTTGTGACAGCATTTTGCTTGTGTGCAGTTTCTCATCACTGTAGCCCAATATTGTCAGTGAAATATTCTCGACATAAGGACCATCACAGCGGAAAGGAATAACGACTTCAAAGATAGTTTCTAAATTCTTGCGGATCTCCTGCCAATAGAGAAGAAGAGCTGGCCATCCCCAGAAAACATTGTAGA
Organism: Chanos chanos; assembly: GCF_902362185.1. NCBI lineage: Eukaryota > Metazoa > Chordata > Actinopteri > Gonorynchiformes > Chanidae > Chanos > Chanos chanos. The sequence goes on from NC_044495.1 coordinate 46,576,538, forward strand.
GATTGGCTTCCACAGACCACACAACTCTCCAACATCCCACACGCTTCTCTCTGTGTCATTTTTTACAGGGCACAGCGAAGAATCTTTTTGAATTTTTCCAACAAAATGATCTCTTTGTGGCTGAATTAGTTGCCTTCCATTGAGCCCGACATAGTCTGTCTTAGACTTCCACTAAACGACCAAAATTCCCTCCTTATGTATTGTCTGCTTTGGAGAACCCCATGTTTTCCAAGCAAGAACTCAAAACTCTGGAATATCCCCTTGTGCACAAATGTAAATTTTCTATTCACACACCAAATCTAGCATCAGCTCTCTACATGGTGGATGTAGACAGCACTTGCATTGGTCCTCGCTCTAACATTTGGAGCCTTCCCCTTTTCCATAAAGGGATTTCTCAAAAAAGCTAGAAGCAATGATTGACACATTGGGACAGATTAAAGAACAATACCACTGCAGCATACAGTTAATGTGCAGTTTGTGCTCTTCCAAACAAGAACATTAGGGGTTACTGGCTAACAAACCAGCATGCCTGTGATGAACTGCCTTTGAACAGTTGTGCAAGAAAAACACTAAAAACCTCAGACTTAAATATATCAGATACAGTCAAGAAATATTCCATTGTCTTGTCCAAGTTAAAGCATGCCCAAGACTACACTGGGATGAGGACTGAGTGCTATTCCCCTGGGTCACCACTGCTTTTCCAAACCCAGCAGTTGTTTCCTCTATCACTTTCTCACCATTCCTGCTTTTCATAACCTGTTAAAAGCTACAGGTTAACGCAAGGGACAGACAAATGTAAATAAATTAAAATGAATGTTATCATCGACAGCAGCAATAAAGACAAATATTATTATTATTATGTCAGTCAACACTTGCAGCGCTCTGATTGCTAGAACTCCGATTTTTGCAGCAGATCTGTATGTCATGGCCTGGGCTCAAACTTGTTCGGTACATGACCGATAATTATCGTTGTAGTATTGATGTCTGCGCGGCCGTGGCAGAAACATGTGTGTTTGATGATGGGTGTTCCGTTTGGCTCTATACCACCACGAGCTGAATTGGTCGCAATCGTGACCTCTCTTGCAGGCTGGGCCGTGTTTTGGTATCTCGCTGAGCAAAAAAATAAAACTTAAGACATAACAATTTCAATGCTGACATTTTCTCGAGTTCTACTGAAGCTGTAGGCTATAAATATTCATCCTTCCGCAGTCATGTGGTCTGTCCGTCCCCTAAAAAGCTTCAAAGCAAAATGACATTTTCAAAAATCACTTTTAACTCGAGAGAATGTGAGTGACAAATTTTTACCACTGACGAATTTTAACCCTGCTATCATTCGCCCACCAGTCCTGAAGAAGACACACTGTCTGATGGACTAAGGCAGACTGCGTGCGTGTGCTAAAGATCGGTTTGTGGACCTTGCACACGCACAAACGGCCGAAGACGTGCACTGACTGTAGACAGAGGGCATGAGGAGGAGACGATTCAGACGAGAGAACAGACTCTTTATGTAAAACCACGCTGAGAGCACTCCCTCCCTTCTCTTAATCATTACTATACATCGGTGATTTATGCAATTTACCACTGTTTGCTTTTTTTTACTTAGGTGTTATTTGTTACTTGTACATTTTAGCACATCTTGTATGTTTTGTTTATAACTCTGTTACATCCCTTTTGCCTTTAATCCACACATAAACCAACTTAAATATATTAATTTTGTTGTGTAAACTTACATGTGGGCAACTCTTTTTTTTATTCCAACACCAAAAGGTGTGCATTCGTCGGATCAGAGGTTCGTTTGACGTGGGGACTGGAATAAGGATGAGGCTGCTTTTGCATGAATGACTAAGATCAGGGCCGTGCACAGACGTTTTGGGGGGCAGGTGCTAAAGTGAAAAAAGGGGCAGCTCTCTCATAATTATTTCTAAAAAATAAAGTTACATACAGCAGCACAGCTTTTACTTCCATACTTATTTATTTCAATAGCCATACTCATGCAGATGTTTAATACTCAACAGATTTCTACAAAATTATCAATTCACACAGAGACGATGGTCTTTAGCATTTACTATTTCTACATTTATCACAAGGACAGGCAACAGCAAAGAAAACAATGCCACATTTGGCATGCCTTAGTGACAGAGTCGATGCTTTACAGCAGTAAACCTCACCAGACTGTAACTGTCAGTGGCCCAATTTCAAGTACCCTACATAACTACTTTTTCTGCAGACAAATTTGCTATTTGTCATTTGGCAATGTTTTAATAATATTTAAGGCAAATACATGATATAGATTACTGCAACTGTTGTAATGTAGACCAAATTTATATTAGGGTAGTTCAACTATAATGCTGACAAAATACTAATATTCAGCTAAAGGAATTTCATGTCTGATTTAGAATCAGTTGAAATAAATTGTGGGCCTATAATAAGATTTCAATAAAATTAGAAGAACAGTTAATTTTTCAAATCTGAACTTGTAAAGGCCCTGGACTATTGAACTGGAAAAACAATAAGGTGGCTTGACTACAACTACCAGCAAATTTTGTGTCACAGGAGTAAAAATCGATCATTTACTGAACTGTATCTTAAAGCTTCTGTTAATCAGTATGCGCACGTAAACAGTGGAGGAATCATATGGCCTATCTGCACATTTTCCTGTGACGGGGGACAGGTTGGCTAACGTTCCTGATATCCAAATATGATTACACAGACTATTAACCACGTAATGCATATTTGTTTGTTTCAGTAGCCTGACAAAGGAACTAGCCTACCGGAGTTCACTCGTTTTCACTGACAACGCTATTTTACGCCAAACTATTACTTGTTGTTGAACTAAAAGGTGGGCTATTGCCCGAGTTAGGCTGGCTGTATTGAGATGTTTTAACAGTGGTTTCATTTCACAACAGTGACAAACAATGCCGAGGCTTAGGGCAAACACTATCGGTACCTGGCTGTCACCGATGAAGGTAGGTCAGCGAGACGTGGATGCTGCTACGCAAAGCGCTCGATTTGCTTGCGTTCACTGTGGTGGCTGTGACAAGTTGGTTGAAGAGGGAGGGGCATGTGCTCGTGCGGTCTCACAGAATTAGAACTGAAATGCAGTTGTCGGGCATTACAACACGCTTTTAGTTAAGAATCGATGCCATGGACCAAATTTAAAAACTAAAATATAAATTTAGGAAAATAAATAGAAAAAATGTCTTGCAAAAAGAGCACATATCTAGTCGGAGGCCAAAAGGGCAGGTGCTTGGGCACCACCTGGGGTCTATCTGTGCACGTGCCTGACTAAGATCATCTTTTTTGCTTGCAATTTCTCTCTGATTTGTTGCTTGACTTGGAAAAAAACGCTCTGTCATATACATACCGTAGGTAAGTGTGTTAAAATGGGACCACATGTCAACAGAGGTGAACTTCCCTTTAATATAAAAGAGACTAATGTTGAATGCAGCGAAGAGGTGAATCACGGTTTGGTGGATAAAGAATCAGCTGGAGGACACGAACAGTAACTGCAGTGTGTGAACAACCATCTTCTTCACAAAGCCTGTTCTGTAGCTGGAATCAGGAAGAGGCCAACGTCAACAATTCTCTGCCTTACTGACAAGAGTAGGACATACTTACATGTTCCACAAGAGGCCACAGTGGATCTGAGTTTGTTCTCTCTAAATGTTGGCTAGGTCACCTACTTTAACATGAAAGTGACAGGGACAAAGTTCTCTTTTCCAAAAAAAAAAAAGACAAGAAAAGAAAAGAAAAAAAGAAAAAGCAAAAAAGACAGTGATATGTGTTTTCTGGTTACATAAGGAAACACCTAAATACTTATTTGCGTATTGCTTTAATGCAAGGCTAATTGTTTCTTTTACTTTTAGTCTAAATAATGGTTTGTATTTGCATGTATTTTTATAGGATATTTAAAAGTAAATTTGAGTGACATCATAAAAGTTCATTTTGATATGTAATGCTGATCATTTTATTTATACTAATTATTAGATTATTAGATAATTAGATTAATACTAATATTTTATAATATATTCTGTGTAGTGTTCACAATCTACTGTCATGTCACTGGTCCAAAATGCACGATCTTTGTGTTTGTGTGTTTTTTTTAACTATAATTCTAATTCTCATCATTTATAATATCACTAAACTACCAACTGCCATTTAGAATTTTAATTAGGCACATTACCATAAAATGTCAACTCCTTCATTTGCATTTCTAATTGATGGTCAAAATCAATTAGATCCTACAATAGTCCTGTTTTACTTTATGTATTAAACCATTGATCATGTTTCCTAACTCTAGAAATATCAAGAAAGTTTTAATCTGTTTTTATAGCGCTATAGTTATGCACTGTCATGAAAAGCACTGAACAAATCAGTAAAGGACTTGTTGAAGGGAGTCTGTGTATATTCGCTCAAAATATATTTTAAAACAGATTTCCTCTATCATGATACAGCATAATTACACTTCTCCAGGAAACCGGGATTTTAAAATGCCAGTGTAGACTAATCGTCACATAGATTAAGATATCATTATTTTCCGTCCCACAACCTCATTTTCTTTACGCGCACCGTGGGACTAATGTGACCTGAAATATAATGCACCTCTGAAATCACTGCTAGAGAAAAATGGGGGGAGTGGTGGGCTGATTCCTCTGTGGTGTTTTTTTTCCTTTCTCTCTTTTTTTTCTTTTGTTTGTTTGTTTGTTTTGAAGGGGGGGGTGTTTGTTTGCGTTTTTTTGTGAGTTCATTCATTTGGGAATCTTAAGGGTGAAGGTCAGGGAACTGATTATCCCACGCCTTTAAACAGATAGATAAACAAATAGATTGACTGCAGGGAGCCATATCATTCATCACAAAGACTACCACTTTTTACCCACTATTTTATTTGGGATTGATTATTTATTTATTTATTTATTTATGTATTTATTTGAATTACCACCAAGTCAAACAATCCCTGCTGAATATTTTCAGGTGTCCCTGTGCAAAATTCCTTTGCAATTTACCTCTTTTATTCATTCTCTGCAAATCATGCCTATTGTGCTTGATCGCAGACTGTGTACACACAAGTGAAATTTCACGTCACATGTCTTGTCATGCAGATGTCACCAAGTCAGAGCTGTACCCATCATGCAGTGAATCTATGTGTCCAGACAGTGTTGTTTTTGGATGTCAGGGTACAGCTGTAGATGGATGTGCCTGAGTAGTGTGACAGAGAAAGGGGCCCTCATTAAGAAAAGTTTGTTTTAATCTTAAGGTTTACTAAAGAAGTGTATGTGAGGTTTGAGATTTTCATAAGAAACTGCATTACAGATCAAGTTACATACACTGACACCACATTGCTTAAAGGCAGAGCTTTTGCTGGGTCTACGTTTCAGACTGGCTTAGGTAACTGATGGCATGTATTTGACAATATACTGTATAAAATAATGTTGCATATAGTTTAGTTGCAAGATGCATTTGACACAGTGGGCTACACCTACTTGTAGGCTTATATTAGGGATGATATGTTAGCATGATGTATGAGCATTGATACAGCTGAGTGATAAGTTACTTTACAATAGTCCATCTCTCATGCTAACCGCTTATTTCTATTGGCATGTACACAGACAGTAGCCTAATAATGTTGACTTGAAGAGTCGGTTTGGAATTTGCTCTCTTTGTGTGGTGGTCAAACAGTTTCCATTGGTTCCAGTTTAGATGCAAATTACTAATGAGACTGAGTTAATGTCTTTTGTTAAACATGTTTCAAGTAAAGGAAACTCAGTGTGGTTATCAGGTACTTGTTTTGCCACGGGTACTTTCCTAATCACCGGAAATGACGGCTGTGCTCTGTCTGCAGCCCCTGTCAAACTTTCTGAGAAAAAAAGGAGACACAGAGAGAGAGAGAGAGAGAGAGAGAGAGAGAGAGAGAGGTGACATTTTGTGTGTGTGTGTGTGTGTGTGTGTGTGTGTGTGAGTGTGTGTGAGTGTATGTGTGTGTGTGTGTGTGTGTGTGTGTGTGTGAGAGAGAGAAAGAGAGAGAGAGAGGGAGCGGTGATATTTCATGTGTGTGTGTGTGTGTGTGAGAGAGAGAGAGAGAGAGATTTTATATAATAAAACTGTCTATGCAAATATAGGTCGATGGCAAAACACAATCAAGTATAATGACTAAGAGCAGCCAGCTCAACGGTGTTTTTAATCAGGGGTGTTTTTAAACGTTTCCGGGTGTAGGAAGGGGGAAACCCGAGGTATTTTTCAAGTGAAAGATTCATATACGTATTCTGGGTTATAAGTGTGTTCATCTATTCTCATTCCTCTGTCAGGCTGTTGCTTTCACCCGTGAAGTCACGTTACCGTTAGTTTTGTTTAGATATTGTCCAAAGTGTACAATGGCCTCTGGAGCAGGGGGAGACTTCAACGGGGTTTCGTCTGCACCGGGTGAAAATGAATACCCATCGGGCTTCCCTCGGAGTATCTGCGATGAGGTCCCAAAGGAGAAATACTTGTGCAGCAACTGTAACAATGTTCTAAATAAAGCGCGTCAAACGGTGTGCGGTCACCGTTACTGCCTTGCCTGCGTCAACTGGTTGGTTAGGTAAGACTCACCGCTCATTTGACTATTCACCAAGCCTTTATACTTTCTGTATTCACTTGTGAAAGGTTTATACGACATTTCATTGTTTCATTTTACTAGCTTTTTCTCAGTACACCCCGACAGAACGTTTGCTCTGTCAGGATTTCCTGTCATCCATCTCAGATATTGAGATAGCTTTCTTAGTTTAGACGATATTAGCCTATTTATAAGCAAGGTGTACATGAGTCTTCAGAGCTTGAAATCCACATTAGGATTCACACTAATGATCTCAAACATTTAAATCCTGAACAGGAACAACAAAAATCTAGTGTGTACAAAGTGTAAAGAGGAGGATCCAGGCCTTGAGAGTGACATCAGCGTTTTGACTCTTGAAAATGTATGTAAACCCTTTTTCCGTTTCATGACATGCTTTTGGGTTTTGAAGAGTTTCTGAGCGGATGGCGTCTGAGTTCTCTAAGTAGCTTATCTACAAACTATTGTAAACTGCCGGAGAAACATCAACAGGTGTTCCGCTCCAGTTTTTTTTTAATAAGACATTGCAAGACAATATCTGGCATGTTTAGAGGTGGAGAACTATGCACTAAGAGATCAGATCATATATAAAATATTTGAATTATTCAAGCACTGGAGCTGAGGAAATTGGGTATTGACTAAACAGTTGTTAAAAAGGTAATAATATTTTAGATGAAATACGCTACGTCGTCTCTGCTTTGGCTTTTATTATACCTGTTGTATTGTCGTAATGGACATACGCTTTTCGTGCAATCTGTTGGCTGAAAACAAAGGTTTAATTCATTAAGAGAAATTCCCCATACGTTTTACTGCCTGCCCTCTGAAGCGGCTGATCGGAAACCATCGTTTTCCCGGGGCCCGCCGACGAAGTTGTGGTTCCATGACATTTGCTTGAATGATGAGCACATTGATGTGAATGAAAAGGGAAATACCACTGCAATGGCTGACTTGTGTTGTCAAAAAAATCAATCAGGATGTCTTATGCCCCAACACCTTTCATGGTGAAGTTTTTAATTATTCATGCACAGAGTTACTCTCGTGCTGATCTCTGCACGTTTTCCGTTACCTTTTACACCTAGCCCAACGCTCTCTCCATAAAAAGTGAATCTACGCCATTTTTATGGACACGAACTGTGAAACATTGCGCAATCGCTCAATTTAGCTGAATGTCTGTATTATATTCATTTGTGGAATTAAGTATGGCCTGAAGTTTGAAACAGAATTTGATGCCCATGCGCAACATGTGTGAGTACAGTATGCTGATAATGTTTTGGTGTACTCTGCTCTTTACAGTCTGACAGCTGTTCCGGCAAGACAGGGGCAAGTGATAGAATAGTTGTCATGCTCATGTGTGATATTCATATATTCTGTTATAAAAAGAACCACAGGATACTAAACGTTTGGAACTGACACATATCATTTTAGAGGAGACAAAACCCGAAAACCCTATAGCCTATTACGTATACACAACGTTCTAATTAGGGTCCCAAAGAAAAAACAAATAGTAATAATGAAAATACATGAAAGAGAGTAGAGCTGAATGGGTGGTGTTTAAATTTAAGTATAACCTCTGTCTGTAAGGTAGGCTTATATGAACCCATAAAACACATTCAGCTGTTTAGAAGAATCGTTTAACCACATAAATACAGTCAACAAATTTTGTTCGCCCATCTCCTTAAATTACGTTTCTGCCATTACTGCCCAGTCCTTTCGCATCACCGTCTACCGTTCTAATACGGACTCAATGTTACTGTGCTGAGGTACTGTAAAACTGGGATAGCAGGAGAGTGATCTAATGTAAACAAAACAACATGCCTTTCAGTCGATGGGTGCCGTTCAGATTCACGTGACTTTTGTCAAGTAAATCGGTAATTATTTTTATTGTCTGAGAGTACGTGTTTCAAATTGGATTGCTGTAAAATAATCGGCACCATTACTTCAGATAGTAGAAGGCTGTGTAGCTATGCTTTTCAACAAGGTTGTAACCCTCAGCTCTCTCCCAGTAATCATGTTTTCAAATAAAAGTCTAAGTCTAAAAATGATAACCAGTTATAGCTAGTGGCATCTTGTATTTTTTCATTTGTGAGCTGATGATTTCATATGTGTGTTTGTGAGAGGTCAGTTAGTGGAAGTGTGGAAGTTCCATGTGCCTGAGAAGGTTCAAGGACTCGTGAGTCATGCCAGGAAAGTTGTAATAATTTCCCCTTTTGTGTCTGCAGTTCTTCAATGATGCAGCCATCAATAAAGAGATTCTTGAGCTGAAAGTGCACTGTGCAAACCAAGGCTGTCCCTGGAGGAGCACCCTGAAGGATTTTGAGGTACTTTCCTTGACAGGAAGTCCCTAAATCTGTACTCATAGATATATAGGTGTACACATGCATGGTAGAGGAGAAGTTATACATTGCGTGTACACATTGTGTTGTTCTCTCAGGATCACCAGAGTCAGTGTGAGTATGCCCTGATCCCCTGTAACATTGGCTGTGGACACATGGTTCAGAGGAAAGCACTGGCTATGCATCTGGAGAAAGGATGCCCCAACAATAAATCGGCCTGTCCCACTTGTTCCGGCACTTTCACTCCTGCAGAACTTCAGGTGAGAACAAATTACATTCTTATATTAAAGATGTATCCCTCTCTCAAATGTACATGTATATTACCGCTGTGTCCAGTGAAACTTTTCACTCAATGTGACATGTAGACCTTCTAGCCACTGTGATCTTGGCAGTGCTAAATGACAGATTAAGCATTGAAGGAGTTATGTATGTCCCTAGAGAACAGACCACATGACATTACATTTTATTGTTAAACATTTGTCAGTTCTCAAATTGTTGTTGTGTCGACTGACAGATAAGTTCAACCTCTTTTATTTTAATATAAAATATAGAGGTCTGGAGTACATATGGTCTACGTCACACAGTTTACTAACATGAGAATGAAACTGCAACACACACATACACACACCACCACACACACAAACACACTTTATTTGCTTCATATTTCAATGTGTGTCATGGGAATTCCAGAAAGTTTTCATTCAAATTTTCTTCATTTCACAGTCAGCACTGAAGTTGAAGTTTAGTGTGACATTTGGTTGGACCCATGAGCTTTTTTCCCTTAAGCTGCAGTGTGTCTCGTGTTTGCCTCAGTCCCAGACTCCCTCACAATGCTTCAGTGAGCCATGGGCCGGGGGAGAACAATCAAAGCAGGAAAACAGAAAGAGAGGAAGGGAACTGAAATTTAAACCACAGAGACCTCAAAACTCAAGAATATCTAACCATCATGCCTCACACATGTAATATTCCAGCAAAGAAAGCAGAAGTGCTCACTGAAGCTTATTTAATATAGTAAATGTCAGAAGTAATATCAATAATGGGCACAGTAGATATTTTGAGAGTATTTTTGGTACAGAATGAGGAAGGTGGGCAAATATAAACCATTGCGTTGCTTTCCACAGAAACATACGTGCCAAAGCCAAGAAGAAAAGAAACCAGTGAAAGCAGAAAAGCGGCAAAAGGTAGAAAAACAATAAATAAAATAAAAATAAATGAATAAATAGCCATTGCTCAGAGGATACTATATACTGAGCCCTGATAGAGTCATAGCGGGCAAAATGATGTTCGTTCATTTTCCCCTAAAAGGCCTGCACGTGAAGGACTTGACTCAGTGTCTTTGTCTTTCTAGAATGGTCATCACACAAGCTCTAAGAAGAAGGAGTCATGTGCTTTTTCAGAAATTGGATGTCCATTCAAAGTAAGGCTTATTTTCTGCGCCATATGTCATTCAAGAGCTTTTTAAAATGTGCACAGTGCATTTTAAGGATGCAAAAAGTGTTTATTGTATTTAATACATAAAACTGTGATAATGATTTTACAAACGTCATAGATGTCACTTATGATGTCAAAACAGTGCAGATCGTATTCTTATGATTAAGGTTTGATAAAAGGCACACGAATGTTTGTAACCCAACTATGATGCCACAATGCAACATTGTTATGGTGTCAGAATACATTTGCCAGCCACACCTGTTTAAGCTGACGTTCTCTTCTAGGGCTCCACAGAGAAAGTACGTGAGCATGAGAGTGGCAGTTTTGTGGGTCACCTCCAGCTGCTTCTGGAGGTGGCCAGGAGCCTGCAGCTCTCCCTGCAGCCAACACAGGAGAAAGACCTAGAGGGCCAAGTTGAGGCTCTCTCCATCTCTCCATGCCAGAGGGAAGGAGAGATAGAAAGTGATGGAGGTGACGGAGGGGGGAGTCAGCAGGCCTCGTTAGCTCACAGCCTTCGTGATGACCAGGCTGGGATCCAGATGGGGCTACAACTGGAAGAGGTTCAGCAGAGGGTCCAGATCATGGAGAACATCATCTCTGTCCTGAACCGCGAGGTGGAGAAGACCCAGTTGAATGTGGTGGCATTGGAAAAAGACAACCAGAACAGCATGCAGAACATCCAACTCCTGGAAATCAAAGTAAGCAAATCTCATGGTGTGAAATTATTTCCTAGATGCCGAGCTTATCTCCACAGTGATGTCTGACTGAACTTATTGACATTCTGCAGCCTTTGTTTTTTCTATTTCTGCTGCATGGATCTGTGAATTGTTGATTGGGGCATAGAAGCTGACTGGAAAAAGATTTTTTTTTTAATATTAGTTTTGGCCAATAAGTAGCACTCACAGAGAATCACCAAAACTATCTGTTCTGCATTGCTGATTACTGATTACTGATTAGTGCTACCATGGGAATTTCAAATGAAGCAAGCTTTTCCATGTCTTACTGAATTTTCACCACTTCAGCCAGATCATAACAGCTTTCATACTAGTTTTCAACTCATTCTGAGTACAAAATCTGTGCAGTTTCATACTAGTTTTCAACTCATTCTGAGTACAAAATCTGTGCATATTCCTCACAGCTTCCACCACACAATTGGAACCACGCTGACAGAATGCAAAGTAATTTAAAAAAAGTCCTTCCAAATTCCTTCCAAAATTATTTACTGATTTGAATAAATGCGGGAAGTAGGTTGAGAAGGCATCTAGGGCCAGAAAAAACTCAGCTGGAAAAGTGAAAGCCTTTTATTGTCTTTCTGAAAGATTTCATTTCCTTCAGTTTGCCGTATTTTCATAATGGCATGTGCTTCACATTGGTTACTTTCATACTTTCATAAAAGTTTTAGTGAGGACTGTTTGTTGACATTAGCCCTAAACACACATGAACCAGTTAACAAAGGAAACTGTAAATGCACCACTCCAGAGGATTATTAAGTGATCATATACGCACTGCGCATGATGAGAATATATTTCATGATGTTATGTGCAAGGGCTGATACCATTTCTCAGTCTTTTGAGCTGACAGCTGAAAAGAAACACAGCATCCCCATAGCAGTGGCAAGAATGAGACTGTTATTTCAAACACGGATACCATACCACCTGGTGTTCCAGGATGTGAAATTACAGCTACTGTATAGCAACTCAGATCGTGCAAATCTTGCAAAGAATCAATAACTGCTAGTTCTTGCAGATCTTTTGAAGTCTGCTGACATCCTTAATATATAAAAAGTGCATTTTGATATGATTAACCAGATTTAATAACATGCTGGCTATGAATATTTTGGCATGTGCACTCAGAATGCAAGCTTTGGCAGCAGAGATCAGGATGCAGTGCTCTCTGATGGGAAGTCTGATAGGGCAAGGTGGCTTGTGTGACTCTAAGCTGACTTGTCGGTAATACAGAGCAGTGCTCACCATTCTCTTCATTTAAAAGAGGAAGAAAACAATGTGTTTTTCTTCACACACAAACTTCTTTAAATGCTTGTGTAATGCCAAATTCCTAGGAGTTCCAAGATTTATTAATTAAAGGTTAACAAGCAGTTCATTGCCACATTTTAAGCTCATTTAATTGAGTCTTTTATCCAGAGCATCTTGCAATTATTACTGTCTACACCATAGGTCAGACACCTCCTGGGTATTGTTGAGATTTGAACCTATAACCCTCTGGTGACAAAGTCAAGACACTTACCACTATAGACTTCCTTGTACTATATCTTGGTGAGGGTGACAAAGGAACCCACAAATTTCCAGTTACTGGATCAACTTCCATACCACTAAACCAGTACTCTGCCTAAGAATTCGGCACATATAAGACCACTCATGAACAGCATGGCAACAACAATACCACACATTTACACCTCAGTCATTCTTGTTTTATGTGTGTCTGTTCTAAACCGATTTGACTGTTTTGGTTGGTGTTTCAGGTGGCTGAGCTGCAGCAGGAGTTAGTTAGAAAAGACCTGCACATAGCCGCATTACAGCAGGGCTTCAGCGCTCAGCATGATGTCTCCTATGATGGAACCTTTCTGTGGAAAATCTGTGACCTCAACCAGAAGCTCAGAGAGGCAGCCGCAGGACAGAGGACAAGCCAGTACTCCCCAGGTATGTACCCACAGAGAGTCTACAGATTATAGGGACACATTTGTCAACTCAAAGTTTGTGGGCCACAAAAAATTGCTATCCTTGGTTAAACCATAAATCCCTTCCATTTAAAACACTTTTCTCTCCAGACTGATTTCCAGCTTTCTTGCTTTGTCATCCCATTTTGGGATCTACAGTTACCTCAAATTTGCCCCTCATAGGAGACACCTGAGTCTAGGTGACAGTAACTACGCTTTTCTACCACAGCTATTCACTCTGTGAGCTACATTGCAACGGTAAACCAGACAGCAGACAGCAGACAAGCAGCCACCTGACTGACAATGGCTTCAGCAAATGAGGCAAAGCAGAGATTCTAACCATATGTAAAATACAGTGAATGGACCATATACAGTATACCGAATGGATGAGTACTCTGCCTTGTCAGACTGTCTAAACCAAGTCTCTGTCAGTCTGTGGAACTATATAACTCCAATTTGATGGCATAAAGTTCTCATATGTGTTAGAGATAACCATAGCATGACTGTTTTTCATAAAGCGCGACAAACAAACAATTTTCCAAACCTTACTATTCTCAGATCAGCCTGTGGCGAGTACAAAAAACAAGTTTTTTTTTTTATCAAACTTATGTAAGAAAAAGAAAAAAACTTTTTACGACTTTTTACATTGGAAGTTGGAGTGGAAATTCTCTGCCTTTTTTTTTTATTAGCCGAGAACGGATGTATTTTTAAAAATTTTTTTCTCTGCTCTCTCAGCGTTCTATACAGCACGGTATGGCTATAAGGTCTGCATGAGACTCTACCTGAACGGTGATGGAGTGGGGAAAGGAACGCACATCTCTCTTTTCTTTGTAATAATGAGAGGAGAATATGATGCCCTCCTCCCCTGGCCCTTTAAACACAAGGTAGGACACATTATAAAAAAAAACATAAAAATGATTTTCTATAAAAAAAAGAAAGTCTTAGGTCTTTCAGCACGGCAGTCCTGTTGCTTTGCGGTTTCTTGCATTTCAGTCAGCTGAACTTATTTCACATTGTTTGGTTTGTCATAAACCTGATAAAATGTTTAAATTACCAGTAAGACTTTCACATGGGTGTTGTTAACTTGAATAATTAACAGAGTAATTGTTAACTGAATGATCTGGGTTTTGAGTTACCTTAGAAGGTTTTATAAACTAAGCTTTGAATCAAGTTAACACAAATTAGGAATTCATATTAAAAAGCAGATTCACTTTTTCAAGCAACAAAGTAGGTTACGGTGGTAAAGTGTGAGGTTAACCATCTTTAATGACTTTACCTAACTATTTTAAGTTCACTCAGAAGTGCTGACTTAAAAGTGCTCATGCTGTAAAGTAAAACACTTTATTAACAGTCTATAATTTGCTTTTTTTCAGCAGTTTTGAACAAACTATTTTAACAGAAACGTTACTACTTTACAGAGTAAAGTAGTTGATCCACCGGCATAAGGCATTTTATGTTATATTCCCTTAGACAGGCTGGATATATATGTTTCATTTAACTGAATTAGGTTCCTGTAGCACATCTGTTGATATTGTGGGTATGTCTCTGTCTTGCTCTCTCCCTCACAGGTCACATTCTTCCTTATAGACCAGAACCAACGGGAGCATGTCATTGATGCCTTTCGGCCTGATCTCTCCTCTGTCTCCTTCCATCGGCCCACGTCAGAAATGAACGTGGCGAGTGGATGCCCACTCTTCTTTCCTCTGGGAAAACTCCGGTCACCCAAGCATGCCTACTGCAAGGATAACACGCTTTTTATCAAGTGTGTCGTGGACACTTCATCCTAGGAATTGCTCTTTCCGCTGAGTGAGAGAATGTAAGAGGTTTTTCCAGATCAAGTGTGGAAGCCCTGCAGTGCCTAGCTGAATCAGGCTGAGTGTGAAAGGGCAAAAATCTCCACTTTGAACAAAGATATTGAGTCCTTGGTTTTATGGCAGGGTTTATCCCCTGAATAAAGGAGCTGAAATCCAACACCAGTGCCTTTTTTTTTAAACTGAAGCTTAATTTCAGGATGTTCAGAGTTTACGAGATTAAATGTGGAAAATAATACACTTAGATAAATGGAAAATATGTGAATAATTCACAGTTAAATATTTTTCCTTATCTCTGTTTACATTTACGTTTTATTGAAACCCTCTGAACACACACTGAATACTTAAAAAATAATTTATACTCTGAAATACTTTTGTTTTAGTTTTACACAAGTACTTATGTTTAAATTTATTGTCAGATTTACTTTTATATTTATTATATTTTTAAACTAAATATATTTTAATGTTTTTTTATAAGTAATATGCACTGAAATTGTAAAAAAAGAAATTATAGATGTATGTGTGTGTATATATATATATATATATGGACTCATGCTAAAACTCTTCTTAATCTGCCTGCTTTGTGTTTTCATTAACTCATTTAATTGACATTTTCTTGACAACTGCAAATTGCTCCTTGACCATAACCCTGTGTCCACTTGGGGCGCTGTATGTTGTTACTGTGTATCTTGATATAGAAGATTCTGTCAATTTATATTGTACATGTGTACATACATGTTGTAAAAAGAAAACGAAAAACAAATATCTGCGACAGTAAAGGCTGACATCCATATGTTGTGACTGTTACACTGAAAAAAAGACATCTGCAGGGTACACGTCTCCCAGAGAACGAACATTGTTAACGGTGTGAAGATTTGTTACCCAAACTTGAAACAGAGACTTGTTTCAAAGGACCTCTTTCGTAACATGTGTTAACATCTACCCACTTTTTAATTTAAATGTTTTCACGTGCCCATGAAGAGAGCATAAAAAAGGCGACGAAGAAGCACAAAGAATAAGGCACTAATGTCTCTATGTTTCTTTGATTCAATAATTGTTTTTATCTAAGTGAAAGAACACATGCGTGCTGAGCACTAAAAAAGTAATTTTGAGCTTTGACCCATTTTATATAAGAACTTTGAAGTGCATTGTTCTGTAAATGTCATATTCTGCATGCCATTGGGAAAAGCATATTTACAGTAAGAGTATCTGTTTATTGTAACAGCCTAGTATTTCAATGTTCCCAACAACTTTGCTCTGTGTGGCGGAATCACGAGTTAGTAGCAAGGTTACTTCTCTTAAAATCTGGATAAATAAGCTCTATATTTCATTTTAAAAACACTATTTTTCATTTACCTTTTGGAAATGCTATGTATCAACTACTCGACAGCCATGGCTATAATCTCATATGATATATTTAAATATTTTCCATTTTATGCTTCTTCGTAGCAGTAGTAGACATGTTACTTTTTAGATGTTGAATGGTCAAAGAACTTTTAATTACGCAGAGGTAACAATAACGATGTGCATGTGGATTTTATGCATGGTGGATCAAAAGCATCAACTTTTCTACGTGTAACACATGAAAAATAAGTTTACTACAGCGAAAAACACATCATTATTTTATGAACTCATATAGTGGTGGCTGTTAAGAACATGGTTAGACTAGCATAATCGACAGGGGAAAAAATACTATCAGTAAACATGAGAACGATCATTATTATAAATACTACACTTCTACGAGTAGTCTGCTGCTTATTGACAACCCTACTCGGGGCCAGCGTTTTGTCACTCAGTCGTAAGAGGTCCAACACTGTATAGAGGTGGCGAACTTCCTGTATGATGATGGTGGAGTTATGTTAATTACATAAGCAAAACGTAAATGATTCGCGGGAAAAAGTGAAAAAATGGCGACTTGCACAGACTGAATAGAAGCGCTACACTCCCAAAAAAACACCGAAGAGTTCATATTGCGAATGGAACATTGTGAATTAAGTGAAAGTTTAGTATATTGCAAGCTATACGAACGGGACTGGATACCAATCAAGGCGGTAAGCAAGAGAAAGAATTCAGTTTTGAACACATGCGACTGTACGCAAGTTATACTCACTGTAGTTGGACTTGACTCTTGCGTGTAGTCCTTTTTGCATAATGTTTGCTAAAATTTATATTCGCGTATTATCACCCTGTTATTAACACGCTGAAATTTATTATTTGGAATAACACAAACAGCACGTTATCTCGCTCGACATGACACCGATTGAGGATTGAAAGCAAACGTTGATGAACTATCCAACCTCACTAGAGCTACCGAGCTATGATTCGGGCTGGGATGCCTGCTCGGTCGATGTTATTCTTGAAGAAGTAGGAAGGGAGCAGAGTTTGAGACTGAGACACTGTGACGTTTTTAACAGATCTGGCGGCCACTAATAAGTTTGTTGACTAGCAATATCTTAGGGGTAGCTCGTTTACTATTTTCGTGTGAGTGAAAACTTCGTTTGAGTTTCAGTAGTGAGGAGAGTGTTCTTGAATGTTACCTAGTTGATTGCTAACTTTACAAATTTTTGCATAAACTGACATAGCAAAAGTATTAACTCAACCAACCCTTGCCATTTTATTTGTGGCTGTAAATCTCAGGAAGGAGGGGCATCGCTTCAGAATACAGTTAGCAAATTTTTCGCAGCAAGAGAATGAAGTTTTTTTGTTTTTTTTTTAAATTTGGGGCTTCTGTATACAGCAGTCTTCCCGGGCATTGTAACAGATTCATTTGCAAATGTAACTTGTTACAAGTTTTGTAACTGTTATCCGGTATACGCACATACAAACTTAGTGGCGTGTACACTGCAAGGATAGTTTAGCAAAACTTATTTCCTCTAGAGTTGACGTTCTGATCACTCAGCCAGTCCCTTCTCTCTCTTGTTATCAGTCAGCTTAGAGGCGGAGATTGTGTCAGCTACCAGTCGTGTGGACTGTGAATCGAGGTGAGGCATTTGCCTTAAGATGTTCAGCAGACGTATCTGTGTAAACGAACTGACACGTGTCCTTATGCTGCTGTAGTAATCGTTATTTTTCATCCCGTTAGCAGCCTTACCGTTACTTTGGCGGTTTTCAATTCAGCGCACTTGTGGTTTGTACATTTTTGGCTCTATTCAAATCAAAACTAATGTGACGCATAACAGAAGCGCTGTATATGAAGTGGTTTACAGTGGACACTAATACCCTATTTATATGCAAGAGGCCAAAAGTAAAGGATTATCACGTTCTTGAAGAATGAGTTTATGTGTTTGTATATGTATGTATGTATGTGTATGTATGTATGTGTATGTATGTATGTATATATAGTATATATGTGTGTGTGTGTGTGTGTATGTATATATATATATATGTGTGTGTGTGTATATATATATTGGGATCATATTGAAGAGGGAGAAGTTGGAGAACCACAGTGAGGTCTTTTGTTAAAGTAACAGATGTTTATTGTTGAACTGAAAATGGGGGGAAAAAATGCAGAACCAGATGTTTTGCGTTATGACTACTGAGACATTGTTCCTGTTTACTGATAATATTAATTATCAAAGTGCAGGAGACAGAAGACGAAGCATGTTGGAACCAGCCTACCAGGATCTCACGGTTGGGTCCGAGCAGCTGGAGCCCAAACGAGCGCTGCTGAAACGGGACCGAGCCTGCTCCGACCAGGAGACCAACCTGACTGTGGGCCAGTATGTGCTCTGTCGCTGGTCAGATGGACTCTACTACTTGGGAAAGATCCAGAGAGTAAGGCCATAGTTAGTTAACTGTCAGTGAATCGGTCAATTTAAGCCAGTCAGTTTTAATCCCTGATGCTGCATTTCTGCTTTAATAAAACACACACACACCTGTCCCAGCTTGTGTCCCAAACCCCTTAGCTATCTTACTGTGTTCAGTGCAGGACTAGGCTGTTTGTGTGCTGTACAATGACTCTCTGAGAGTGGTTCCCATTGACTCTGAGAATATTCAAACAAGAATATGGCTTTAAAAACAGATGTTGCTGTCATTGTAAATGATGTCAAAGCCTGGTCATTTCGTATCAGTTAAAGAGTGTTTGTAACATTTGAAACAGGACTCCAGTACAGGTCCATGGACTCAGCATCCTATAGAAGACAGTGTGTGTTTCTGTGTGTGTGTGTAATTTATGTATATAATTACGTATGGATATAGATATATAACAGTATTGGATATGGATATGGAAAGAGAGACTCTTACAGAGTGGACTCAGCTCTGCCTGGATGTATTTCACAGAAGTTTGATTAGTTTGAATCAGGTGTGTTTGTGTCAGGTTGGAGTGAAGGTTGCTGCTCCAGACCAGGAGAGAGATAGCCTGCCCTTTAGATTAGGACACTCTGAAGATTCTGGCACCTCCAGCTGAGCTAGCAAGTGGGAAATTCATATGGCTTTGACAGCTGTTTTAATAGAAAATATTTTTCAGCATGACAGGATTATTTATGTTACCTTCAGTCTTTCATTTTCAGCAAAATGACACTGCTGTGTTACCTTGCCCCCCCCCTCTCATTTCTCCTCTAGGTGAGCACCTCAAAACAGAGCTGCTTTGTGACATTTGAAGACAACTCTAAATTCTGGGTGCTGTGGAAAGACATACAACATGGTTGGTGCCGAACTGAACTGTCCTTTCTTAAGGGGAAACACACGGATAAGTTGATTTGCATGTGCCCCCTGAAGTAAGATTGTGGTGTTCTGTTGTTGAGTCTACCTCACCCAGACATCATAGACAGAGGTTGCAGTAATAAGGGAACTGACTTTATTACCAGGGGGTTATGGGTTCATATCCCAAGCACGATATTTCATTGGTTGATGTGATGTGGCCTTGAACAAGGTATTTAACACCAACTCTGAAGTCCACAGGTGTGTGGCCTTTGATGAAGACAGTAGTAATAGTAAATCACTCTGCATAAGAGATGAGCTGAGTTGAATATTGAAATTCAGGAGCTTAAATGACTTATGCGATCATTCTGTTTTATGGTGTGTGTGTGAGTCATTGGTAACTAATGTGTTATTGTAGAGTTTCTTTGGCTTTATTTGTGTTCTTGTGGCTGAGCATTCTGGGAATGTGCTTTTTTTTTAATGTCTAACCTCTGGAAAGAAACAACAACTGAATGACATATAAAATGTACATGGAAGGACTGAAGTTTGGTCTAAACTAGAGTAGTAATAAACAAGTTTCAAGATGGAAAATAAGTGTGTGTGTCTGTGTGTGTGTGTGTATACTTGTTTTTGCTAACTGGAGAACATTTTACTGAAAGCACACAATTCTACTGGGGATGAAATCATAGATGCCACTTAAAAAAATCCATCTTTGTTTATATATATATATATATATATATATATATATATATATACATATTGTTATTGGTAAAACTAAAAACGTGAAAGTGTTTTTGGTTAGGTTTAGTGTTAGTAGTAGGATCAGGGCTAGATTGACATTTCTTACTTTCTTTACTAATATAACATACAAAGTGTGTATGTGTGTTTGTGTGTGTATAAGACTAATCAACTGCTCCTGTTTTTCT
Organism: Chanos chanos; assembly: GCF_902362185.1. Lineage (NCBI taxonomy): Eukaryota > Metazoa > Chordata > Actinopteri > Gonorynchiformes > Chanidae > Chanos > Chanos chanos. The sequence continues at coordinate 46,596,937 of NC_044495.1, forward strand.
GTTTCAGCTGGAGTCCCTGGGGAGGAGCCCAAATGTTCTGTGTGTTCAAAGGGGGCGCTCACGCCTGAGAATGACATCCTTATTTGTGGGAAATGTGGCATTGGTAAGTCACTGCACATTCCCAGATAGGGAGCCTGTTTGTTTTTCCTGCTTTAACAAGGTTTTAAGCTTTTCACCCTCAACAAGAATTTGATGTTGAAACCATCAAAAATGTAAGTTAGTTGTAAAGTGTTATTAATTCTTTTTTTCATGTTTGATCTTGAATTCATGTGTGTAACCATGCTGTTTTTATATGCTGAGCCATACTCAAGCAATAACTGTCAACCACATGAGTAAATTTATTCAGAGTGAAAACAGTGATTGTCTTCTTGTCTTAGCTTGGCACATGAGTGTTAGCTGATTTTATGACCTCAGTCCCAAAATGACACAAACATGCCAAAAGTCCTAATCTGGTTGTCCAGAGGGGTATTGGACCTCAGACTACAGTCATTGTAAATATATCGCATATAACTTATGACTCTCTTTTCCAGCAGGTTTTTTTTTTGTTGTTTTAAACCAATCAGTGATCATTCAGCATTGTGAAACACCATTCACACCAGGCAGTTCTTGTCTCGACTCATGTTTTGTTTCCGTCTGCAGTACTTTCATTGACTTTGACTGGAGAAGGAGCTGAAAAAACGCTTGTGTGCTATAAAAGTTAGCATTTCTGTGCCGTGTATTGAAACGACCAGAATCCATCTCATAAAGAAAAAAAAAAGGAAAAAAAGAGAGCTCTGTGTAGTTTCAGCATCACATGTAACGAGTGTAAAACTGGAAAATGAGGTTTGGCATTAACGGCGCAGTTTCAATTCATACTATCTGAAATGCAAAAGAATATTTTAAGACTCTTTGATGGCTGGAAGGGGGTTCTCCATAGACAGCAGGGCTGGAATGACTCACTTGGGACCCAGAGCTAGTTCTCTGATGTCTGGGGAGGGATTAGATTAGACCGTAGCTCTCCGGCTCATGTTTACAGTACTGATTGGGTTTGATGTGATCCTATTTTAATACGGCTGCTCCCTGCCTGACTGCCTCTCCCAGGCTACCACCAGCTGTGCCACCTGCCCCCGGTGGAGAGCGCGTCCGAATTGTCCCCCTGGTTCTGCAGGAAATGCATTTTCGCCTTAGCCGTAAGGGTGAGCTTGGCCAGTGCCTTTGATTTTCAAATTCTCCATACTGTTATTTCCCCCTGTTCTCAACCCTGGAGCCCACATAATGATGAATACATTACTTAGTTTACATAAATAGCATCTTGTTGTGAACAGAATATTTGTGATTTTTTTTTTTTTGTCAGGTTGGATTGTATTGAGTGGCTTTGAAAACTCTCAAACCTTTGCTAATGTGTATGTGTGTTTTAATATTGCAGAAAGGGGGCGCTCTAAAGAAGGGCTCCATAGCCAAAGCATTGCAGGCCATGAAACAAGTGCTGACCTACAACCCTGACGAGCTGGAGTGGGACTCCCAGCATCGCACCAATCACCAGCAATGTTACTGCTACTGTGGAGGGCCTGGAGAGTGAGTGTAACTCACTCGACTCAATTCTTCTCTTCTCTTCTCTTCTCTTCTCTTCTCTTCTCTTCTCTTCTCTTCTCTTTCTTCCCCCCTCACTCTCTCTCTCTCTCTCCCCCTGAGAATCATAAATATCATAAACATGGTTCAGGGTGATCTTTGCAGACTCACTCCACACAATTTTGTTTTCTCAGTTTTTCACAGAATTTTTCTGTTTTGTTCTTTATTCCTTACTCAGTTTTTCTGTTTTGACCTCTATTCTCTCTCTCTCTCTCTCTCCCTCTCGCTCTCTCTCTCACTCTTTGTTTACTTACATCCCTTGTTATTTGATACCAGTGAACATCTGAAATAATTTTTTTGGAGATGTTGAAATAACTTATGTACTATGTCTGTTTATAGCCTTAGTTAAACAGTTATATTTATTAACAATGGGTTTCCCCAACATCTCACAGCATATGATCCATTAATAACCACTAAATAAGCACATTTCCTGCCAAACACAATAAAAACAGTTGATTAATTAAGGGAAGAAACAGCTGTTAGGTACACCCTGGACAGGTGATTTTTATGGAGCGTATTTGATTCCTGAGACTGGTGGAGGCTGTTTTGTCATTCATGAGACTTTCTCCAGAGTCACATTACGGCTCATGTGGAATGTACACTTCTCTTCTGGTGCCGAGCGAGCGAGTGACTCAGGCTCCAGAAATACACAGGCTCGCAGCCCTAATGGCTTGGCCGTGGCAGGCATGTTTGGCAGGGGGTGTGTGCTGTTAGGTAAGCGGCTCGGAGAGCGGCAGACTGGGCCAATTTGGCTCCCTCGAATGAGCTCTTATGGAGCACCAGTACATCATCTCTCACCGAGCTCTCCTCCAGCACTCCATCTTCATTAGCCCCTTTTTTTTTTCTTTTCAGAGTATCTCTGGTGTTGTTTTGCTTACACTGCTCTAAATGATCAGGGCACCACTCTCAGTAATATGAATTTAATAGGACCATACCATAGCATACCATACCATTCCTGCCCAGGTTTTTTGTTTGCACCTCTCTAATGCACCTCTCTTATTTCTTATGCTCCTCTCCTGTCTTTTTTTTTTTTTTTTTGTAGGTGGTATCTGAAAATGTTGCAGTGTTTCCGTTGTGAACAGTGGTTTCATGAGGCTTGTACCCAGTGCCTACATGAGTCAATGATGTTCGGCGATAGGTATGTTAACATGACCCTTACTGCTTTAAAATGAAGGTTAAACCTGATTTTAATGTGAAGCAATGAGAAGAGCTAATCTGATTTGAATGTGATTGAGTTTGAAGGGCTAATCTGATTTAAATGTGAAGCAGTGAGAATGGCAAATGTGATTTAACTGTGAAGTAGTGGTCTATTTCGGAATTGGTGTGATCTCTCTCTGACCAGGCTATGGGTCATATACTGTAAAAAATCCGTTGTTTTTAGGGAAAACACTGGCAGCTGTGGTTGCCAGAATAATTCTGTAAAAAAAACATTAAAAACGTAAACAACTTTGCAGAGCCACCAGTTGTAATTTACAAAAAAATTACCATTTAAACCAGTAAATCCAACAGCCTTTAAATAGGAAAGTGCAGGTGTAACCTGCATTGTGTAGACCAGTGGACCCCCTGTCCTGCACCTCTTTGTTTTAACTCTTTAGTATCACAGTTAATTGAGCTAATCAAGGGCTTGATGATTAATTGATCAGTGGATCAGATGTGTCAGTCCCGAGCACAGTCCCACGCCAGACTGGAACTCATAACTTTAGACATGGGAGGTAAGCATGCTAGCGAAGAGGCTAAAACCCACAGATGCTGGCTTGTCTACATCACGCAGGTGACACTACTACTATTATAGTTTTAGCCTAATGATATATTGTTAAATACAGGCCTACTCAATTCTAAACAAGACACATCACCTGTTTTTTTAAGCCCTTCATATTAACATAATTTTACTCTAGGCCTAGTTGTACATATTCTTATCCGTAAAGTGTAAGATATGAATTTGTAAAATGTAATACGGTTTCTTTCTGTATTAAAAAAAAAAAAATCTATCTGACGAAACTGTCACGTTTTAATTTTAACTGTATTGTACTGCTTGTTTGTATTACAGTTTTTCTGTGTGTAAACTACAGTAATCTGTAAATTCTACAAAGAAATATGATTCTTTCAAAATATTCTTACTTTAAAATGAACAGTTATGTTTGGTTCAGTATTTTACTATGGTATACTGTAAATTAAACACTACTTCATTGTTTTTATATTTGCAGTTTTTTGCTATCATGATTTTACAGCACTTCATTGTTAATTTCATGGGGATTTTTTACAGTGTACTGTAATGCCTACATTTAATGCCTTTTAATGCCTTTTTGAAGCAGAAATATAGAGAATAAAAGTACAACCACTCAGCTGTTTCTCTGCTGGGCAAGTGAAGATTCATAAACTCAGATTATGTCATTGTAATTCGGTTTATAATGTTCTCTGCAGTCTAAAGAAGGTGTATTCTACAGCAGGTCTGAAGCTGTATAAAGTAGCTTTGCTGTGGATCCTTGAGACAGTTAAGAGAATGATGACTGACATGTCACATCCCATGTGTAGCTCCCCCCAAATGCAGTGATAAATGAATTATGATCCAAAGGTATTGTCAAGTTCTCTAGCAGTGGTTGTAGCGCTCATAAAAAAGAGAGTCAGACATTTTCCACTCGTCAGAACGACGCTGTCTGAATGGCTCTCAGAGAGCGCGCACCAGGCCATTTTACTTTCCACTCAGATTCTCTCGTTTTTCATTCTCTGTATTTTTTTCCCCCTCCTACCTTTATTTCCCAGGTTTTACCTGTTCATTTGCGCCGTGTGCAATAAAGGAGTGGAATACATCAAACGCCTGGCTCTCAGATGGTAAATGGTCACAATTTTCCTCCCTTCATAAAAGATGACTCCCACACGCTTGTCAAAATGACGGGGCCGAACCCCAGGATGTATGCCCCCCCCCTTCCCACCCCGGGGGTTTGATTTAGTGAGAGCGACAGTAACCGCAGCCTGCTTTTTTTTTCTCGGGCAGAAAGATTTGGGGTTTTTTTTTTACTGGTGACTAACCAGGTCATGTGATGATGTGATAATCAATAACAGGCACAACATTACATTCAAGTGAAGAGAAGTCGCAAAAGAGACAATTGAAATTAGGTGCACAGGATCTACCAAGTTTTGAATGTGTTCTGTGAAAAACAACAAATAACCACAAAAAAAAAGAAAAATCAGTATGATGACATTTATAAGAAAATTAGAAAATACAAGTAAGTTTTGAACATATTCTCAACGCAGTGCCAGACATATACCATGATTACAGTGGTGTGGCATCTTTCCAGTGTAACATCATGTCCTTCAAACTTCATACGTTTGAAATTCTCCTGAGCAGTTACTTGTGAAATTATGATGGTCGAACTTTGTAAATCAGATTATATGCAGAAAAATACATCTGCTCGTGACACACCAGCCCATCCACCCCTGGTTTTGTGGTTCCCATGCACAAAAGCTGACATTCCCACAGGAATGCCTCAAATTGCAAACAGCGCTCATGCAAAAGTCCACGGCTTACACGAGCTGCCAATTTAAGACCAGCAAACCTCTGTGTACTGTCTTAGTCAGTTAGCCCCTGTTGTTTTTTGCTTGTGCTCACAGCTTTACACATGCTAAAACCACAAGAAGTCTTTCATAAATCCAGCTCAGTCCTGTACCCCTAGCCTGAGCTGTTTCCAGTCTGGAGCACATACAGATAACGTAGTACCATCAGTCTGAAGAATCAGATTCTTTCCTTTGACTGGGCTGATCATTTCTGAATAGCCCACACTTTGGAGGAATTTAAAAGAGTTTCTGAGTTACTCCCATGATAACTATAATCAATGGAGATATGAGCAGTCCATGTAGAATTATGTTGGATGTAGCACTGACTTGCTATTGGCTTGGACAATAAAGATTGCATCATAAGAAGCTTACGGTGAAAAGTGATTGGTATTGTGGGGTTATATAGGGTAATGCTACATTATCAAAGTCATTTACCTCAAGACCACTCTGATCTAATTCATTATGATCCCTTTTTGGAGCCACGAGTCTTCTTTTTTTTAGTTTAACGGCTCCTTCCAAGATTTGTACTTCATCTACTGCCGTTTATGCCAAGAAACTCTGGAGTCCGTGAGCGCTGTCTGACTCCAGACATGTGAGACATGTCTCTTGGCACAATAGACACACCAGATTAATATACATTCTGTATTTTACAAAATCCTGAAGGATATTATCCAGTTTCTCTTGCGCTATGGGAGTCGTTTCTGAGTTTTGCTTTTCTTTTGATGTACAATTTTAGGATTTTTCTTTTAAAACAAGTCTAATTAAGACCCTCTCATATTTGTTCGCCACAAGTTTTTGTCAGCAACTTAGGAGAGATTTACGTTTAAATTCTGACACCTCAGAGGTGGAATAAATATTCAGGGAATGAGTTGCAATTCACAAAGTATTTTGTATGCGTGTGTGTGCGTATGTTTTAATTCATGAGTTTCTTGATGTCTGGTTTGTACTAACAGGGTGGACGTGGTACATCTCGCCCTCTATAACCTGGGTGTCCAGAGTAAGAAAAAATACTTTGAATTGGAAGAAATTCTCAACTTTGTCAGCAGCAACTGGGAACATTTTCAGCTTGGCAAGGTTGGACTCGAACAATGACATTCTCTTTGACCACCCTGTCTATTAAGTAAATACTTGTTAAAAACAAACATTTGTCTTGACAGTTGTTTGTATGTGTGTGTGTGTCTGTGCATGTGTGTGTGTCTGTGTGTGTGTTTGGGAGAGAGAGGGAGTGTTGTATTTGCCTTTTTAGTAACCTCATCCTCTTTTGTCTTCCTAACCCCTTATTTGTTCTGTTGTCACGGGTAATATGAGGAAACCTAGCCGCTAAAGTGCACACGCTCTTCCACACTTCAAAGAACGAACAGCGACAACAGAGAGTGTGGTCTTTCATTTATCTTCATTCTGAACAGACAGCCAGGGAGCATTGCAACGGAAACCTCTTATAACAGAGCAGCAGAATATCAGTTTTTCACTGAAACACAACTTTTTTTTTTTCTCCCATACACTTCTTTTATTTGTTTTTTCACACAGCTCGCTAACACCCCTCCCTCTGAGAGAGCCCAGCACATTCTTGATGCTCTAAACAACTATAAAAGCAAGTAAGATATATAACCTTTATGTTATTCAGAGAAAAGCTCCCTGATAATGCTAATTGGCCTAATTTTTCCTCTTCAAGATATGCTGTCATTAAATATCATTTATGCATAGTATACATTGATATGTGACTCACAGTAGAGAAGGATCTGAGCCAGTATATTTGCAGTTTAAGTCTTGCTTCATTTGATTTTTCAGAAATATTAAAATGTTGATTTTGATACATTTACTTGGTCTTTGCTTTCAAACCGCTGTCATTTCAGGTTTCTCTGTGGAAAGGAAATTAAAAAAAGGAAATGCATCTTTCGGTTGAGGACACGGGTGCCACCCAACCCCCCCTCCAAACTGTTCCCAGAGAAGGCCCAGAGCAGTGAGGGACGCAGGGGGCGTAAGAGGGGAGTGGGCAGGAACAGGTAGGGTCGGCCTGAATTTAGGAGAGACACTTTCACAGGAATCATCAGTGGTTGGTTTTCTGATGTTTCACTGAGAACATACAATCCATTTTCTCATAGAGAAAAGGTCAAAGAACATTTCATATACATTTCATATACTGCAACTGACATACACACCATACGTCATTTAAGGACACACACACACTCATATATTCACATGTGCTTGTTCACACACACTCACATATTCACATGCGCTTGCTCATAGACACAGACACACACACAAACATGAAAAATCTATGAGTTAGGAATGGACCACTGAATTAACAGGTAAAATAATAGGGAGTTTCATCAAATGAACTAAATGTGAATTAAGTGACCTGGAGTTAAGCATGAAGGGGTTTTCAACCGAAACTCCCTGGTCTCAAAAAAGACAAAAGAGTTGCGACGTAGATCTAGCAGCAGTTGTTTGTTGATCCAGAGCCTGCGTAAACAAGCATTATTTGTAATGAGTCTTTGATTCTTAATCCTGCTGTGATTTGAAATATTAACAAAACAGTGTACCTGTGTTTAGCCCTCATCCCCCCCCCCCCCTTCGTGCTGATTAAAGCTGCTCTGAGGCACACCTCACTGAGCCAGCACTCACATCAGATTTCTGGAGACGCGGGAACAGTTTCACATTAGTGCGCCTTTGAAGTGTTGATTGGGATTAAATTGGCAAGAGGAGATGTAATTATAGCACGTACCCCCTGCTAGAGTCTCTCTTTCTCTCTCTCTCTCTCCCTCTCCCTCTCTCTCTCCCTCTCCCTCTCTCTCTCTCTCTCTCTCTCTCCCCCCCCCCCCCCCCCCCTCTCTCTCTCTCTCTCTCTCTCTCTCTCTCTCTCTCTCTCTTTCTCTTGCACCTTACATGGTAAACACACACTTCTGTCTGACTCATACATGTATTTGATTAGCACTGAACTCAGGTGAAAACCTGTATGAGTATCATGTCAAATTACACAACAATGCAGTTTGTGTAATTTTGCCGTTGCAAAATCGTCCTTATTACTTTTGTTATTGTGGGGGAAAAAACGCCTCTTGTGCGTCTTGCATGTGAGAAAGACATTTGCAGGATTGTGCGAAAGCCATTTAGCCCCTAGAATCCCAGAGATAATTTTGGTGACAAGCATACTGTTCGAGGCAGTTCTTCATCACTTTGGCTTTTATTAAATACGGTTGTCACTGTCCTTACAATTTACATTGTAAAATCCCATCTTCAATTGAAATAATAGAACTTAAAGTGCTTTAACCGTTATTTTTTTTGCTTCCTTCTTTGTGCCACATATAGTAGTTTGTTTCAGTGGGAATTGTAGTGAATTGTTGAAATCACCCTGTTTTTGCCGTTCGTGGTGAAACGTAATAACGAGGATGAAATTGCTGTGCTTTCTCTCTCTCTCTCTCTCTCTCTCTCTCTCTCTCTCTGTCTCTGTCTCTGTCTCTCTCTCTCTGTCTCTGTCTCTGTCTCTCTGTCTCTCTCTCTCTCTCTCTCTCTCTGTCTCTGTCTCTGTCTCTCTCTCTCTCTCTCGCTCTCTCTCTCGCTCTCTGTCTCTGTCTCTGTCTCTGTCTCTCTCTCTCTCTCTCTCTCTCTCTCTCTCTCTCTCTCTCTCTCGCTCTCTCTCTCTGCCTCTCTCTCTCTGTCTGTCTCTCTCTCTCTCTCTCTCTCTCTGTAGTAATTCTGTACCTGCGGAGAAAAGGAGGAAGAAAAGATCTAAGTGGCTGCTGGAGGATGCTATTCCCAACGTGAGTCGTCTAACATGGACTTAACACTCTTTTACACTCAACACTTGTTGGATTTGAGGAGGCATTTTCCCTCTCTTTCCTCCAAGCTTCTGCATGCTTCTCTTCATCTCTTTCATAACCGCCTCCCTTTCTTCTGGTCTTCACAGTCAAAAACTAGAGACAAAGCTTGGAAAGTATGCGTGACTACTCTAACTACTTTTTTCATTGCTTGTAAAAAATGTTTCCATATTACTGCTTTTACTCAAGTACAGTCCTTTTAAAAAAACATCGTGCTTTTTTCTGTGTCCTCCTGGAATGAAATTTGCCAAATTTCGTTTTTTTTTCCCTTGGATTCAGCACCAACCAGATTCGTCTCCAACGCTGAGATTACGACAGTGACAGTATTCTTGTCTTTACAGTCTAGAAAATTAAAACTGACTTGACAAAAGTTGACGTTTTCAAAAATAAATGACCTGAGTTAATGATGTGTCCCCTGGAGCTGGCGTTTGGTGTTGATAACTGGTTTTCACCCTTGTGGAAAACAGCTGTCTTTCTGTGCCATGGGGGACTCCTTTAAATTTAGCTTTGACTGGATGTTGTTGTCTTTGTTCCCATTCTTGCTCTTTTACACCTGTCTCTGTTCTGCATCCACTGCTTCTGACACGAGAGACGTCTTCCACTTTTAACCATCACAGCAAACCCTCTCTGTGGCTTAGTGATCACGTTCTCTCTCTCCCTCTCCCTCTCTCTTACACAAATTCAGCTCTCCAGTGCTGAGTGTCTTTTCAAGGATAAAGCTGTCGGTTTTTACACACCACGTAAACCTTGAGGGCCATCGCATTTTTTTTTAAAGGAATTAGATTTAGTCTCTGAAGCGCTTTAGTAAGACATCCCAGAGGGCCACTGTAGTCCCTAAACAGTTTGCCTTGAGACCAAGCTCATACCAGTCTAGTGTGAACTGAGTCTAAAAATGTGAATGTGATAAAGACACATGACATGGATGTTTGCCAAATTATAATATAATATAATATAATATAATATAATATAATATAATATAATATAATATAATACGTGAGGGACATGGTTCTGCTACAGCTGATTTGAATAATTATTACAGTGATAATTACAGTAAAAGATCGTCATCATCACTGAGATAATATGACACTGAATGGGAGTGCTGTCTTAGATCTGATGACAGATTCCTGTGCCGGAAAATGTTTTTACAGAACGACCTAACATCAGCCTGGAGCACCAACCACCACATGGCCAGCATCTTCGATTTCACACTGGATGAGCTGCAGAGCTTAAAGAGGTGAGGCCTTGTTTGTTTGTTTGTTTGTTTTAAATCAGATTATCCAGTCATGAACTTTGTATAGAGGCTTCATAAATGATAGATTTGTAAGTGTTCCTCCATATTTACGCACATTTAATGGCCTTATCAAAAAAAAAAAACTAAAAAACAAAACAAAAAAACCCATCTCTGTTCTGAGGATGCTGGATTACTTTGGCTCTGGATGCTGTGGTGTGAGTCGTTTGGCCAGAGATTCTGGCTGAAGACTGATCAGAGACTCCAGCACAAGTGGGTCTGATTTAAAAACACAAACACATAATTGTTTGGTGTAGTTTGAATTGCATTAAATACAGTTCAGGTCAATGAAGTGATAATATCAAATATATTAAATAATAATATTATGGTAAACAAAATTGACAGTTGGTTTTGCATTTAAGAGTAGCTCAGTGGCTCAGTTGACCTGTTTGGGTCGGAAATGTTGTGTTGAGCTGAGTAATCTCATTACCTCAGAAGTCAGATAAAACATTTATGACATATAGAGGGGCATATGCCCACTCAAGGGCAAAAAGTTACAGAGAAGATCATAATGTCCCTCATAAACCTGGATCATAAATAAACATGGAAGTTCAGTGATGGCAGTACACCGTAATATACACAATGTATGCAGCCTGGACAAATACAGACACTGTTAGCACTTAACTGGACTATAAAAACCTAGACCTGTTACAGATATTTTGCGGCAGTAGAAAAGCAAACCTGTCTCAGCATGTCAAAAACTACACTATGACACTGCTTTGCTCATCACTCATTCTACTATTTAGAAATAAATTGGGGAAGCACAAATGAAAAAAAAAACCAAAAAAAAACTTCAGCCGTTTGCTCCTGCAGTGTTCAGTAAAGAAAAGGTGTAACCCTGTGGTAGGAGAGGAAGGAGGAGAGGAAGGAAGGAAGACAGCTACCCATCTTTTCTCCCTCCGTTCTACTGATGACTAAGTCTGTCAGCCGCCTCACCACACACAGGTGCAGATTGCCTCTCTGTGGCTTAAATCATGGTTTCCACGCCCCAAGCGTTTACAGGATCTGACATCTTTGACCCCACATTCACTATGGTGAATTGAATTTGTCTGAAGTTTTTGTTTTACCACACGGCCCTCAATACAGCCTCAGTGAACGTTACATCAGAACGTGACATAAACTGAATTGAAATGAGTTTATCTGAGTCTAGTTCTTTTGGGCAAGACCTCTTTCGGATGCCACGAGCTTTCTTTATCTCTGGGGAAGGATGCCGACATCGTGTCTTAATTAGTACGATTAATTAATATAATGAGTCTTAAATTCTCTCAGCCTGTGGACAGCAGTTATCTCAGCTATTCCATTATTCTCGTATTAAAAGCGAGTCAAAAACGGAAATGAATTGAAGATCTTTCCCCTGATACAGCTTTGGTGGCTGACCCTGAATGCTGGGCTGTTGCATTTTTCATGTACTTTTTTTGTTTTAGTTTTAGTTTTTTTTTCTATATAAAGAAGGCAGTTTGCCCCACCCCTAACATTTTTATACCTTTTTGTGTCTGCTAGTATGTGTGTCATTTACAGGTTGACAAATCTTTGCCCACACTTGCCCTCTAGCAACAAGTGATGGCACTTTTCTTTGCTTTCAAAAAGCTTGGATTGAATTAAACCTTTTCTTTAATTCCTCCAAACAATCACACTCATTTGCATCTATTTCCATTTAAAAAAAAAACAAAGGAGGGGTCTTTTTTTTTCTCTCCTCCTCGTCCTCTTAGAGAAATCATTTTTATCACTGCACTGCCTGAAGTGGATTAATTACAGCACTCTGTAAAGGTTATCGTCTGCCAAACAGACCTGAGGAATCAAAGAAAGCCAAACACAGTGGGCACAATGGGAAATCTGTAGAGCCTTCAGACAAAAGAGAAATGCATGGGCTTCCTGAAGCTCTGCGTGAGTTTTGCCATAATAGAACGGCCATGTTCAGTCGCCACGCAGAGGCCTGAACTCCTGCCATTAATTGACTGACCAAGTGTGTTGCTAATACAATTTCTTGCATTCACTGTTCAAATCTCAGCAGAAATGAATGTGTAATATTACAGGGACACAGAGTGCACCTGAATGTGTGATATCCAAAAAGCATTGAGGAGTAAGTTATCCCCTAACAGTCGATTTCCCTATAAGGAGTTTAGATTGAAATGTACTGTATGGAAAAATAGGTATATTGATCATGTGGGGAAAAGACACTTTTAGTAGAGAACCAGCAGAGGTCATTTTAAAGTCCTCAAAAGTTTTGTAAAGTCACTTCAGCTCTTGTAGTCCTGAATACGGTGATGATCTTCACACACACACTTGTAAAATGAGATGTTTGGTCACGGGAAATGGTTTACAGTAAGTCCGTCCTCTATACAGACAAAACCAGATGAGAATAATAAATATAAATGTGGTTTAAGGCGACTTTTGCAAACTCACTCCACACAGTTTTGTTTTCTCAGTCATGCTAAGCTTTTCTTTTTTATGCTTTATTCCCTGTCTCTCTCTCTCTCTCTCTCTCTCTCTCTCTCTCTCTCACCAGTACCAGTTCAGGACGGACGTTTAGTTTGGACCAGGACTCCACAGATGCGGCCAGCACATCGGGCTCTGCCACCACTAGTGTCTCCTATGACTTCCGGTACCAATTCTCTTTTCTGTAACGCTGTGTGTAATCCTATTCCGTTACATTTACACTAAGTGAAAACTAAGCTCTGAACTGAACTGAAAGCACAATCTGTTTTATATACATCTGTAGTACATGAGAACAGGACTGATCTAAAAACTTTCCTTTTCTAACTTTGGAGAAATGTTGACAAGAGCATAGGATATAACAAAAAAAAAAAAAGACAGACAAACAGGGAAAAAACAAGGGGATATGAGGATCACACAGAGGTCACCGTGCGTGTGTATGTTTCATTTTTCCACTGAACAAACACCATTCCATCAGTCACAAGGTCCCGTGCTGAAACCCTTACCACACAGCTTTGTGGTCAACATGACTGGAAACCAAGAGCTCAGACGGTTTACTCTTGGTTTTCATTTGTCTGTGTAAATACCAACCAAATATGTCAGACAGGCAAGTGACCTTGCCTTTATATATACTGAACTGTTGCATTTTGCTGAGAATCAAGACGAAAAAGGAAATTAGCATTACATTAAAGAGAGAACTGTTTTTTTTTCCCCTTCAGGATTATGATTGTTATATTAATATGATAAGTGGTATGCAGAATAGACAAATAATCAGTACATTTTAACCATAAATCTGATTCATCTGGTGAGTTTACACCATCTGTATTCAAACTGCCCAAAGTGAAAGTGCATTAATGTGTCATGAGGGATTGGAGACCACAACAGTAGAATATCTTGGCCCTTTCAGTTCACTCACATTCATTGTTACAGAGCGTGAGTTTTTAAGAGACGTCAAACATTAGTCCACTAGTTAAACCTCCTCATCGTCCTTTTTGAATTGTTATTTTTTTCCCTTTCTTAGGAGAGGTATTGTGGAGTGATCGCTGATTAGACGTACTGACTGTTCGGATACATTTTCCCCTGTTGGTCTGCCAAGTGTCAAAACGCAACTTAAGTGTCGTACAAGAAAAAGACCCGTGTAACGCTCTTTGACAGACCACTGGACCAGTACACAGTCTCTTTATGAGTTCTGTGCTGGACAATGCCTCAAGTTTTTTTTGGATGAAGGGCAGAGGTTTTTTTTTTACCCTGTCATATCGATTTCCCTGCTGTGTGGTTTGGATATGCATTGTAATGAATTGAAATCAGCCACTCTGGGTCCAAACACAAACCAGCACGTCGAGAGTTTTGAAGAAAGAGGCGAGTGTCATCCACGTCCTCTCCTCAAGGGTTCAGTCGCCGTTCTTTAACTCTGCGGCGCGTACCAACTTCCTGCTCTCTGTGGGTTTTTTTGGAACAATCTCAAAGCTAATGCTGCTTTTATTGACTTTCTCAGATCAAATTTATTTCACACTTCTTAATCTTTTTGTTGAATTCCCAGCACTCTCACGCTGGGAATCTAACGGCATCTCCCGGGTGCGTTTGCCACACGTAATCAGTAATCAGTTTCATCCTTCTTTTCTCTTCATTTTCTTCCCAACCTCACTTTTTTTTGGCACCAGCTAACTGAAGCAGAAGTTGCTGCCTCTGTGGACCAGTGTGACTGTGTTAGTGTGTGTGTGTGCGTATGTGCTTTAATGTTTGTGGGTGCCTTAGCCCTCTCTCTGATATTTCTCTTCTATCTTGTTTCGTTTATTTTAGGATGAGCATGCTTATTAGTGCTCTTGCGGGGTCTCCAGGGGGTATTTAGCTAAACAGAGAAGCCTCATCATGCCGTGTTTTCTGAGGGGCTGGCGCATGCCTTGGCATCTCGGAGACCGTCCCCCCACTGTGCGTCCATGTTTTGGGACAGATCAAAGACGCCACTTTACACAGCTACTCCACACACTCTTGCCTTTCATGTTTCTAATGCTGTAGTGCTCCAGTTTCTATTTTAGCATTTCCAATAATACACAAATGAAGGGTCTCCGAGTAGAAGAGTCTGACATTTCTCCTCTGCAAAGATTTCTCCACCAAGAGCCGTCTATTTTTTTGAGACATGAGCGACTGTCGAATGATTTATTCAGATGGGGGAACTACCGGAAAGATCTACAAAACCTCCACATGCAAATGACATCGATTAACAGGGAAAAGGAAGTCATGTTTTGGTTAGTCGTCTGTACTCTGATGCTGCGTGACCTTTAGGAAGCTGAACGCCCACACGGGACAGAGAAGAAGTGAGAGACAATGGCGAGACAATGCTGTAATCTCTGGCTAATCTCCAAGCCAATGTAGTGTGCTTGACTTACTGTATTCTTCCCAACACACGGCTCTGGCTCTTCTGTCTGTGTGTGACAGAAGAAAGGTCACCTACTGTGGATCTGTCTGGCACACTGTGTGTGTAAGAAAAACACAATAGAATATAGCACTCCCGAGAGAAGAGGGATTAAAAATATGAATAGAACAAATATTAACTATCTAAGAATTTAAAAGCACCAAAAAAAGGCAAGGCAGTTGAACACACACTCCAAAAGTGTTCTGAGTAAACAGGGGAGCCCTGGGAAAGTGCACTGTATGACTGACTGTTAAATATAATCCACTTTTCCTCCCCACAGGAAGAACGTTGGTAGTCGGAAGAGGAAGCTGCCCTCCTCCAACTACACGGTGCTGGCCACTAAGAGGGAGGCAGTGGAGAGCGAACTGAGCCCCATCGGCCTGGGCGGAGACGAGGGCGCGGCCATGCTGGAGGGAGGCATCGACAGCCGTACCTTCGAAAGCATCAGCGAGGACGACTCCTCCCTGTCTCACCTCAAGTCCTCCATCACCAGCTACTTCGGCGCTGCTGGACGACTCACCTGCGGGGAGAAGTACCAGGTTCTGGCCCGCCGGATCACACCCGAGGGAAAAGTGCAGTACCTAGTGGAGTGGGAGGGTACCACACCGTACTGACGCCAAGCCGTGGGAGGACTGTCAGGGTGGGGCGGGGTGTGGAAAAAAAACAACAAAACAAAACAGGGGACAAAGTGTGTCTTCACCTTGATGCCATCTCAGGCAACCTGACCTATCCCCTCCAGCAGCCTACTTACTGTGCTCTCTGAAAAGTCAGTACTTACTGTGCTCTCTGAAAAGTCAGTACTTACTGTGCTCTCTGAAAAGTTGGTACTTACTGTGCTCTCTGAAAAGTCAGTACTTACTGTGCTCTCTGGAAAGGCAGTACTTACTGTGCTCTCTGAGAAGTTGATACTTACTGTGCTCTCTGAAAAGTCAGTACTTACTGTGCATTTGGAAAAGTCAGTACTTACTGTTCTCTCTGAAGAGTCAGTATGTTTAGAATAGTCCCCAAACCCAGCTGATAAAAATAATCATTCTCTCCCTTGTGAGTGCGAGGTAGCTCTTTGAAAAGAACCCTGGCCTCCTTCTGAGTGGACTGCTTATGCCCTCCTCTTTCTGTGGCAGGTGGAGAATCCAGATAAATGGACTCTTTTACGCATCGCTAAGGGAAAGCATTTTGCGGGGGTTTATGCTCCAGAATAGCTGTGAGCTTTTTTGCAGTATAAACTCACAGATATCTCTAAGTGGTTTAAAGTCCTTGGTGACTTGCTATGATTCACAAACATCAAAAAAAGAATTATCAAAATTTTGTTCCTTCACACACACACACACACACATATATATATATATATATATATATATATATATATATATATATATATATATATATATATATATATATATATATATATAATTTTTTCAATCCAAATGTAGAATGAAGCTAAGAGTGTTTTTGAAGTGCACAAAAATGTGTAGGACTGCATTCATAGTGTGTGATGGCTGAGACATTTGAACAGGAAAGCACAAGAGACTTGAAACAACAGTTGAAAGGACATGACTGCCCTCTAGATTCCAGCTGTCTGCTGGCATTTTGATATCACATTATCAGATTCCGTTTCTTTACCACAACACAGACTGACACATTGCTTCATTTTTCCTCACTAGACATCTCCACTGTTCAGATTTTTTTTTTTTTTGTGAGGAAGGATTTGAAGTTATTTCAGTAAGGGATAGTCAAAGCGTCCGTTTACAGCAGAGATGGTTTCATAACGCAGTAGTTTACCGTGTGCGCTGTGCTGTATACGGTGCTGTGACATGTCTGGGTATGATTCTACGACAAGTCTGCCTAGCTCTTATTTTCCATTGTACTGCTTTTCACGTTCACAGTAGGCCAGTTGTCATGGAAACCCTTTCCGTTTATAGTGTCAGCACTTCTGACACTCGAGTCTTAAAGATTGTGGGCTCAAGAATCGACTCAAACGCTTTAGTTTTTAGACAGCACTTTCTATTCCCTTTTTTTCCCCAGATATTTGAATGATTACAATAACCAAAGTACTGCCAATGGTATTTCCTGCTTTTGTTTTTGATAGTATTTTTCTTTTGTGTGTGCTTTATTCTGGCTTTTGTCCGTAGCTGCCGTGAGCTAGCCTGGCTGTTAGTCTGCTGATTTCCAGACACAAACTGTTCACTTTTTGACTCAGTACCATTTCATTCAAATATATGTAGGATAGGTATTTTAGTAATATGTTAATGTTGTTTCCATTTAATCATAGGCAACAACTAAAGAAGCTTTTTTGTGTTTTCCATATAACAAGTTGAGGTAAGAAAAAGACATATTCTCTCTGTCCTGTAAAACCCAAAGATATATATAAATATATTTTTTTTTCATCAGTACCCATTTTAGCAAAGATATATATTTCTCTAATAGAGTCAAGTCAAAACTGCTCTGACTGGGAGATTTAAAACGGTTCATCCAGACAGCTCCTAACACAGCCTCTTAGTCTGTGTGCTGCATTCGTGATTGGATGTCATTGAAGTAAAACAGACAACAAAAAAACAATTTTTTTAAACACTTTATGAAAAACATAATACACTTATACATTTTGTACATAATTGGACATATCTGCCCCCCTTTATTTTGTTGCACTATTAATATTCTTTTTCTACTATGCAAGCGTGGTTAATTGGTGATAACAACCAAATATTATGTCATAGATTTATTATTGAATTGTTGGAAAAAACAAAAAAAACAAAACCTATACTCAAACCTGAAAGAGCAACCTATTTTATGTAAGATGTTGTTTACTGTAGCACAATGTGTGTTTGAATACTTCCCCTTTTCATAAAAAAAAGTATGCGAATTTATACAGATCATTGTCAGATTGCATATATCAGAAATGCAAAGACGTTTTAACAAAGTTGACTAATCATCTCTAAAGTCAGTTTAGTTTATATCAATACTAAGCATGATTCAACATGTAGCTTACCCTGTTGATGTCAAACATGTTTAAAAATTAAAATGACCTTACATTTGTTTTTGTGCAGTAGTTTTGTTGTTGTTTTGTTTGTTTGTTTGTTTGTTTGTTTGTTTTTTAACTGTACGGTTAGATTTAAACAGGCAGATCTACCACGCAGCTGAATTCAGCATAGGTCCATCTCCTTGGAGTTAATACACTGGAAGTTTTAGAGTACTAACACTAGAGGGCGCCAAACACTTGGGTAAAAGGCACGAAGTATATTACCTGTTCCTCAGTAAAGATTGAGTGACGATTTCATCAGTTGAGTTTACGAGTGTATCCGAACTGGTGGACTTGTAAACTTGAAAGAAGAATTATTTTTCTTTTAAGTATAAAAAAATAAATCTTTCGTAAAAAGACCGTAGGTCAAGGAGAGCGTAGTTTCGATGCACATCCAATCGACTTCTTACTCATTCCCAGTTTATTACTGGTGATCATGATATACCAGCGGTAAAATATCATAAGGATTGCGTTAAAATGTCTTTTCAAAGATGTGAATTGTACACTCGTAAGGGGACTCTGTTAGGCCTGTTATTTGTATACGACATTGTCAATTCCGTCTCACGTCATCGCCATCTGCAGGTTGTAATCCACTGACTGCTGGCTTCACGTGAGTAAAAAACACAAGCGCATTTGTGAGACGAGCGCCAAAGACGCCAAGAGTGTAGTGGTGTGAAGCACAAGATTTCAAATACACAGCCTATGCTATTCTTTGTGGCGTCAAAAGACAGGTCATATCTTGGAATGCCTTATTATGTTATTCATATCATATGAACAAATAGCCTATGATGCTCTTCTTTATTCAACTTTGTTCTCTTAAATCAAATGTGGCGCCACTTCATTTGCTGAAGAAACTAGCTCCCAAGAAGGCCCCTTCAAATTTAAGCTATCGAGCGATCTGCTCACTGAGCAGTGGGCTAGAGTGTTATCGTAAAGTGTGTCATTTTGATATGAACCATATAACGTACTGCAGAATTGCAAATTTACATGAACTCGAGATAATAAAATAACAATAATGTAATCTAGACAGGTGGCTAGTAATCATGTAAATGAAATCCCTCGTCGTCCTCCCGCTAGCATTAAGCCGTTAATTTCATTAAGGTGTTAAATGACGTCCGCTTGCGGTAACAGACAACTGCCTTCACTTTCTCTGACCTGTGCCACTAACCAGCCTACTTTTGTTCCCTCGTCCTTTCAACCATAGAACGTGAACTGAGGATCGGTCTTTTGGTAATGTTGCCATAATATCTGTTTGGGAGTTTCTTGGAGTGAATGACCATTGATTTAATATGGGCTAAGGAGGCTTTTGTCGTTATCTTGAGAGCTGGTGCTGTCTCCTTGCGCTGTGAACTTCTTTTACATGTACTAAAACATCAAGATAATACATCCAAAGGATGGAGAGCGTAACCACATTCGTTTCTCGAAGTCATTACCAAGGTTGGATAAAAGTAACTGGTAAGTCGATACTCTGTTTTGCCAAGGAAGCAAAGAATACTGAGAAAGCCATTTAAAACAAGCTCCTGGAATAAATTAGAGTTGACTGGCTCTTCTCTCTGTTTGCAAAACATAAGCCTTACTGGCAATGCCTTGAATTTACCATTGGGTGGCATTGTGAAGTTAGCTTTTTTTAAAATTGTAAGTGCCACATAGCATGGTTTCTTCAGTTAAACCCATGCCTACTGATGTTCTTTTTGGGATGTATTAAACAACCTGTTGAACAGGAGTAGTTGGTCTCATTACTGGTCATATTCATCCATTCAAAACATGATGCAATGCTCTTGCACAGATGATCTGAAAATGTGTCCAGTGATTTACACAGACTGATTTTCCACTGCAGATATGAAGGGCTCCTCTATCCACTGGATCTCCTGCGGTCAGCCTTTCAATGAACCTATCGGATGGAAGCTGAAGTTTTGTCTGGTTACTGAATGTGAGCTGGTTCTACTGGACAAAACAGAGGTATAAAGTAAAGTAAAGATTTAGACTCCAGGTAGCATTGGAGAGGTTGTCGACTGAGCTCTGCAAATGTGCTCGCAGGCCTTATCTAGCTGCTAGTGTGATGTTGACCATGTGCTACAACTCTTAGGGAAGGACACTTCCAGTGACATGTTTGTCATTGTGTTGATGCGATTCTCACCATCGTATATGTGCTATAACTGTACAGAAAGATGGTGCCCTGTGGTAACTGTGCACTGTGGCACTATGTTAGTTCAATATGTGTGTGTATGCTGAATTCTTTTGATAATTCTAAATGCTGAGAATACTTATCACATATATAGCTCACTTTAATCGCCTACTGAAATGTTCAACCCTGAGATGGAAGCAGGAATTGAACATGGCAAGCTGACTATGTCAAAGCCGTAACCTCCAAGCTCTGGGTGAACTGGGTTATTTGAGTCCGGGAGAAACCAGAGGTTTAGTCAGTCTTAACTCGGCATCACAGACACACAAACGTTTCCTATTCATATCCTGAGTTTTTGGTTTTTGAAGTTCACGTATACAAACATCCAAATTTTCTCCTCTGCTTGCTACTCCCAGATCCACCCCCTTCTATTCCAGGAGCACCGCGCTGAGTCATACACCGTGTGGTTTCTGCGTCGCACCACAAGTATCCCAGAGGGCAGCCACTTCCACCAGGACCAGGGTGTCCGGTCCAGAGAGAGCCGTGAGTATGCACTGTCAATTGGTGCCTACTGTGTATAGTTAAACCAAGACCTCACCACTGCCCTCACAGTGCTTTAGGTCACCAGATGACAGTGTGTAAGCAATGCACTGCTGTTGGATACACGTTGTATGAAGGTGGAGCTTGTGTTCTCCTTCCCAAACTGACATTGTTGTGTGTTGAGCGAGAAAACCCTTCATGCACAGGTAAACGAGTTTCAAACTGAAGAGGCAAAATATGAGGGAAATGTTTTATTTTGTTTGGTAAGCCCTGATCTTCATTTCCAAGCATTCCCTGGTGGGCTTTGTTGTAGACAGAGGATAATGAGCGTTGTTCATTGACAAAGCACTCAAACTCTGCTTTAGCACTGTGGTTCTCGCATTCTCCATTTACTACCGTGTTTTCCCTAAAAAAAGGAAAAAACAACCGCTCGCCAACTCGCCAGTTCTCATTTATAAGCATTTAGCAGAATGCCAGCCCACTGGCAAATATCATTTAATTGAAAAATTAAATGACATTTGCCTCTATTTTCATAACTTTTCCTCTGGGGCCTACTTCATATTATCATTGTAAAGCACGGCTGGCGTTGTCAAAAAGGACTTTAGAAGCTGTTTCTCACAAGTCAAACCGATATTTATATAAAAAAGAATTCAAAACAGGTGGATTTGTGTTTTCTCACAGCTGTGTTGGGGGAAAAGAGTTCCCTGAAATGCTGAAAGGTTATACATTCTCAGGATTACTCTATGTCTATGAATACGGCACATGTGGGTCTTTATTGTGGATTCCTCTTTGTAATCTCCTCCATGCTAACAATAACATGAAGGAGATTAGAATGGCTTAACGAAGAGGCAGTTCATAGTATCAGAAGTGTTTTTGAGCGATGTAATCCAAAGCTTGAGACAGTTAAGTTTTAGTAATATGAGCACTGGAGCGTGGGCTTTGATTGGATATCTGAAACACTGGGTAAAGCATGCTGTTGTTTAAATAACGCAGAACGCTTTGTGAATCCGTGAAAGTTATCTTAACGAGAAGTGTAATTTGAATGAAACTCTCCTCACGACTAAAGGAGCAGCACTGAGAGGGGCTCACTACAGACCAGGCAGCCCCATTCCAGTACTAGAGGGCTACAGTCCTGCTGGTTTCCATGTCAACCAACCATTTTGGTCTCTGATTGGCTGAAGGGCACACGCAGCTGTTTCTCAGGTAAAATCAGTTTCTAATCAAGAGATGACAGCCAAAAAAAGTCAGGAATATGTCCTTCTACAATCGGATCTGGGCGTACCCCTGCCGTGGATTCTGAGTTTGGTTTGACGGACATACTGAGTTTGTGCTTTACATTTTTTTTGCATAGTTGTGTCAGACAAAGCTGACAGATTGTTGTTGTTCACTGTGGGTGGCATAATTACTGTGGTCACAGAAAGGCTTTCTGTAGAGAATTTACTAATAGGCTCAGGGCCTCCATAGTTTTATTGTAGTTGAAGACCAGACCCATTATTTAACAATGTCTTCTTTGGACTACTTGAATGGAGTTATTGGACCAAAGAGACCATAATTTGGATGGGGGGGGGGGGGGGGGGGTGCACAGACTGGAATGTTTGAAGCTTGAGGGAAGCACACATGATCGAACATGATGAATCATTCGAAATTAATCATATTGAACCTGGCCACAGTGGAATTTTTTGCTGTTGTTATTGTGTTGTTTGTTTCTTTTTGCTTCGGAAAAACAAACAACTAGTCAAGAGATATGTTAGTGGGGGCATGGTCAGCAACAAAGCGACCCTGGCCTTGGCGTCTGGCTTTGAACAGAATATAATTACATGCCAGGTAAATTCAGCCTACAGAATACCAGCAACATACAACCATGTCATAGCATGAGACTTTAATTATATAATATAGAGTACTTCAAAATAGTTTTTCAGGTGGAGATGCTTAAATTTCACTGGATGTAGCCTTACAAAGGGCCTGTGTGAAGGATGGAGAATTGATTGCTATCATTTCAGACAGCATTTACTGTCATTTCGTATACACTAAAGGATTAGTTGTGGCACTTTAAAAATTGCAACGCTAGTTGAAAATTGTTTGACGTTCCCACTCACAGAGCCAAAATTCAGTGCTGTGTTCTGATGGAGAAAGAAATGTAATGGAGTAGTTTTCTCTTGTTATGTGATCTAGCCTATATCTGAAATGGCATGAAGAGTATAATATTATAGATGTATCTCTATAAACTCAGAGTGGAACATGAATGGAATTTTTTTCCCCCTAAAATAATGTTTTGGGCATGTCAAGAACTGAGCATCCCTCTCTTTATAGATATTTTGGCTTAGTTCCATAGCCTACTGTTTGCCTTGTTGTTTTAATCAGTGCTAATAGCTATCTGTTCTGTTAGCATTCTAGCCATCTATGCTAACTTCCTTCGATAAAAGGAATATTTTGAAAATATGCCGGCTATAAAAGTGATGTAGTTTGTTCTGTGGCTGATACACCCAGCGCTTTGGGACTGTTGCAGGGAGTGTTTTACATCCATGATTGGCAGTTTGGATCCTGGCTCTGAAATGTTAGTCAGTCGCAAGGAGGAGCTCAGGGTAAAGCTACTTTGTGTGGGTGATTTGTGTGTCTGACTCACTGACCTTCAAACACATAGCACTTAACTCCAGCGGGATGGTTTATCTGGGCACAGATAAGGCTCAGGTCCTGCACTCACATACTGCAGTTAAAACAAATGTCACATTGGTGTGCACCAAAGACCATATTAAAGCCATACTTTGTTCTTTTAAAATTATGCTAATAAAGACCCTCCAGATGATGCTGGCAGATGATGTTCTGTAGACACTGTGTCATTTCTCAAGACACCTGTTTGAAGCATTCATTGATTGTTTGATTGACATTTCCAGTCCAAAAGCCAAAAGCAGGTACTTCAGGTACTGTTGTGTTTTGCCACCGTTGTAAGGACAAATGTTACAGAGAGCACTGTCCAGTTTAGACTATTACTTTTCCAAATTGCATTTCTAGAAATGTGATACCTGCATTTAGCACACATAGTCATTTTAAACACTGGTACTGTGTATATATATATACAGTACCAGTCAAAAGTTTGCACATACCTACTCATTCAAGGGTTTTTCTTTATTTTTACTATTTTCTACATTGTGCTTTGTTTACACGTTTTTGCTTACTACATAATTCCATATGTGTTATTTCATAGTTTTGATGCCTTCATCATGGTTCTACAATGTTGAAAATAAAAATAATAAAGAATAAAGAAAAACCATTGAATTAGAAGGTGTGTCTAAACTTTTGGCCTGTACTGTATATATGTATAATATCATATTCAAAACAGGATTCACATTAAGATATGTGAACATATGTCTTTAGATTTGATACAGTGTCTGGATATAGTTTTTTAAATGAGGTAAAATCTAATTGCCTCTGGAGTATGAGGGGAGTTAGTGTGATTTGAGTAAACTGAACGTGGATGATTAGTTTTAGAAAAGTAAATAAACGCAGTGGGTAACTATTTGATTTTAACAATCATGCAACAAAGTTGTGAAAATGAATGAATAAATCATACTGCAAATTGCGAAGTGTTAAAGTTATGCATTTACATGACTCGTACCAACAGAATCATATAGTTCTTTTTGGCAGTATTATTACTGTGTTCTAAGTGAATTAGCATGTGGCCATAGTTTGGATCTCTGAGTTGAGTCTGTTGGACACCTCCACCTCAGTCAAACTGTGACCATTCTGTGACCTTACACCCTTTTTCCCCCTCGTTTGTACCTCAGCATCTGTTGCTCTGTGTGGCAGATTAAAATATTAATGTCAGCAAGAGCATCCGTGTTACGTAGGTTGTCACTAATACCACCGATGATTAAAGAAGCGTTTGAATGTAAAAAGACCCACTGGAAAAAGTCCTCTTTTGGCATGCTGCCATTCAACTATGTGAGTGACTTAAAATGAAAAAGTAAGAAGCACGATGGACTTTCCCTTTACACATATTTTCTCATAACGAGTAAAGAGCGGGGGAAGTTCCAGCAGCTTCCTCTTTGTGAAAGCCGTAAAGCATTTCTTTGCCTTAAGTTTTGCTTCGGCTTTCATTACTACTTATAAAGGAATGTACTGTATATTACATTTTTTGTTGTCATTGTTCCGTCCTATTTGCTTCAGTGATATGCTTATTTTTATTCCGACAGACACATGTCTGTGTGTAGACTTGGGCTCAGAGGAGCGGTAATCCCCGTAGCGTCTTTAGTGCAGAGCCAGGCAGTAGCAGTCTGTCGCTGAGTCAGGGAATACTTCAGCCTACTGATCCTGCTCCTCCTGCAGACCTAAACACCCCCACAACATGCTCCCCTGGCCTTATACATACACCTCGCAAAGCACTAACGAAGAGCCCCTATGTGGTGGTTTCTTTTACCATTAAGCTGTAGCCTTGTGTGTGTGTGTGTGTGTGTGTGTGAGATGAGGAAAGGATACATTTCTTGTCCTTACTGCATCCACACATTTCATGATTTCATAATCTATAATTTCATTATCCATCCACACATGTCATTTGATGAAGGTACAGTGAGTGTGGAGGGAGGTGTAGGGAGTGTGAAAGAGGCTGAGAGAGAGACAAAGAGAGATAGAGAGAGAGTGGATGTGAGACAGAGATGAAAAGGGAGAGTGTGTGTAAGAGAAAGAATGAGAAAGGGAAAGAGAGTATGTGAGAGAGAAAGACTGGGAGAGAG
Source organism: Chanos chanos (assembly GCF_902362185.1). Lineage (NCBI taxonomy): Eukaryota > Metazoa > Chordata > Actinopteri > Gonorynchiformes > Chanidae > Chanos > Chanos chanos. The sequence goes on from NC_044495.1 coordinate 46,622,448, forward strand.
AGAGAGTGTATGTGTGTGGGAGAGAGGGAGCAGTAGAGTGAGAAAAGTGGAGAGAAAAAAAAACAGACTGTCTCTTTAAGAGAGTGGTGGAGGGAGAGCTGGGAATGGGGCCCTGAGAGTCTTAGTCCCCGCCACGGCTGCCAGATGTAACAGAGCAGTGAGGCGCACGGCACGGGCAGACCGTGGAGAGGAGGCAGCTCTCACCCGGGAACAGGGTGGCAAGACAGCGCTCCAGCGAAAAGCTCCCTCAAACCGTAAACCAGTGTCTCCACTCAGCTGCCACACTCACAGAGAGTATGTTTGTTTTCTCACTCTGAAGTTATGGAGTTGGACTGTTCAGTCCAGCTGGAGACTCGTCATCATGGTAAGAGAGAACTTGGAATCACTTTTTTCAAAAAACCAAAAAAAAGAAAGAAAGAAAAGAAAAAAAAGTTATCTAATTGTTGAGCCAGTAGTTGAGTTATGTCATGCACATAACTCTCTGTGTGGGTGTGTGTGTCTGTATGCATGCATGCGCGCGCGCGCGCGCGCGTGTGTGTGTGTGTGTGTTTGTGTGTGTGTGTGTATGTACTCAGGGCTGTGAAAGAGATCAGAGTTGGTGTGTTTGGCTAAGTCTTGTTCCTTTATGAGTGTCTGTTTGAAGCTTCTGTGTTCAGCTAGGCTTGTGGAGAAGAGTTCATTTCCAATGGATTTTGTGTGAAATTTTTCAAAGCTAAAAGTGAAATATTCAGCTGTAGAGAAACATAATGCTTTTTTCCTAATTCGTTTTTTCCTTTTAATTCTCTTTTTTTCTGCATTTCCTCACATTGGTTCAGGAAAGAAAATTCCAACAATCGGGAAATAAACAGTTTTAGTATTTTCAAGTTTAGATTTTGTAAAAATTCGCCATGTGTTCCATTGACTGAAGTATCCACTTTTTTTTTATATCTGTTGAACTTGAAAGCTCGTTTTCAGCCAAGGGATTTTACTGTAGTCTGTAATCAGACAGAACAATGTGGGATATTTTGAGAGCGATTTTTAACCATGTTTAAAAGGAAGGCGGAGAGATGAGCAGAGAACTTGGCATTTGTAATCTGCAGTGACTGGGGGAGCTTACATGTTCTGAAGATCTGAACACAGTCTGAGAAAGTGCCTGTAGTCGACACTGAAAGGCATTACTGTCAGCCCTCTTTGTCATTTCTTATCTGTATTTGAACATAAGTCACATGATTAGATCGGTCAACAGCTTTGCCACACTCTCCATGTGAATGTTACTAACCCAGTGAGTCAGACTCACAGATATTTTCAGAGCCCAAAAACTGGGCATTTACTTTTACAACTTTGACTGTGTTTCCCAGCACCTTTGTTGAAACTTTGGAAAAAAAAATCGGTTGAGTGGTACAGTTTTGTATCTAAAATGCATTTTGTTTTACATTTGCAGTTTTCATTTTGTAAACAATGAGAAAGAGCCAAACATGATGAGAATTGTTGTCATTATTCTCATGATCATCATCATCTTATTTGCATTGCTGCTTGGGACAGAGTTTGTATTAGTTTCCTCTGGTAGATGCAGTGGTAACAGCGAGTGGTAATGCCGGTATGACAGTCATGCGGTAGTGACTGAATGAACCAAGCCGTGTAAATGACCACTTCTCTAATGCTCTGTCATACACATTTTGCCACTCTACTCACGTTTCTCAAGTCCTTACAGAAACGATTAGAAAAGAGCTCATGTGTCTTGCCTACCTGACTGAAAGTTTAAAAAGTGAACAAAAACAAACAAACAAACAAACAAAATGTTTGGATGTCATGTGTGATGGAGGCAGATTTGAAAACTTAAAATCTGACACTGCCCCATGTTTATTGAGCGCTTCATTAGTATGCCGCACGTGGGATGAAGCATCCTACATTCTGTAATGTTGTGGTGGAATGAATTATTAATTTCTTTTTGCTGTGTTGCTTGTTGGAGTTTTTGGCATTTAGTTTTACTCCTGAGGGAAAGAGAGAGAGAGAGAGAGAATATCAGAGTCTGCATTGAAGTCAAAGTATAAACAAGAATCATGGAAATGCCAAAGAACTCTGGAATATTCTGTAGTACCCGCAGTGCATTTGGGCTGTATTAATCGTTTTGAAGAGCCATCAAAACAAAACAAGTGAGGCTGAGTGAATGTCTGAATCCGTATAGTAACAAAACTACAGAGCAGAGAGTGGCTTTGAAACAGTTCACTTTTTCATGCTCTCTGTCTAAACCCTCAGAAGTGATTTAATCTGCTGACCACTCTCTAGATTACAGGAGTTTGGGCTTTGACAGACTTGGAAAAAGACCACAAGATTGATAACATAGCAAGATGAATGTAATCTGCTTTAGTACGATGTTATAGTAAAGATGGATGTAATCTGTTTTAACACAGTGTTCCAGTACATATTTTGGTATTTCTCACCACTTGTGTGTAGAAAGTGCTAGACTTCTCTCATTTCCCTCCCTTTTGTGAGTGATACCTGATGACTTTTGGATTGTTTCATATTTTTGGATTGTGTACCAAAGGCAGACTTAAGGATTTTCCTTGGAACTTGGTACAAATGTTCTGTTTTATCAGTGCAGGAGTTAAGCCGTGTATGTGACAGCTCATTGGCTGTGAAACTGGCAGCCCTCCAGCCGGCCAATAGGAATGATGAATTGAGTTTGAACAGGTTAACTACAGACTCAGAATTGCATTGTTCTGGTGAGTGAGGCAGTTTTGGTTGGAGATGAAAAGAAAGTGTCATGTTTCGGTTGATTTAGTGAAACCTGTGTGTGTGGCTAGTTTATGATAGAGTCTGATAAGCTGATAGAGTTTTAGTGGTTACACTTAATGGACATCTGTGTCATAAGGCTGAAGTAATCACGCAGTAAACATGACGTGACAGATGACATTAGCCATCATGACGACTAATGTAATAACAAACTGTCCAACCATGACATGTCAATGTTCTCAGTAAAATCAGCTTATGTCACATGCTTGATTTTGCTTTTTGCTGTTTGAATGGGTGAGTCTTTTCCAAGCAATGTGTGTTCCACCTTTTGTTTAAATAGGTTGTTATCTCCATTAGAAAGTCAAAATTCATTATTTCAAGATTTATCATGAAGAATGATAACAGGATAGACCGTGACTCAGGCCAGTACAGTATTGTGAAAGTATAATAGCATCCTCTACTGTAACAGAGGAAAAAATATTTTTCCAGCACAAATTAGTTTTAATGTACCATGTGTAATTTCTTTAATTACGTTTGTGTTGTTAGCAGAGAGACTCTAATGATCACAGTGAGAAATGAGCACGGATATACGAAACATGATGGTTTTAAAAATATATTTAGACTGATGCTTTGAATTACTAATATGAAGGAAACAACAGAAAAATGAAACTGGTGATCCTGTGTTTTAAACAAGGTGGACTTTGTGAAGTCTATGGTTAGTGATTTTCTCAGGACTTCTGTACCATTAATTCACATGTTAGAACAATGCCTCCAGCTTCAAAGACCCTTTAGAGAGACTGGGAAAATATACAGGCCTCAGTAGCCTTAATAAGCTAACATTTATCCAGCAGTTTGCAAATAGTCCAATTTATGGGTTAAGTTAGAACGAAAATGATTATGCCTGACCTCCTGTCTGTTCTAAACTTTTCAAACATATGTTTCCCTACACACAGTTCTCATCTGTAGTACAGGTAAGAGGGTCACAATCTTCAGTCACATTTTTACCGTGTTTCGTTTTGACTGACCAACCACCGTTACCATGCCAACAGAATGTGCTGTAGGTCCTGTTGTTTGATGTGACTTAATGTGTGTTCTGTCATTTGTATTATTATGTGATTATCCAGGTATGTGAAATTTCAGTTTGTCCTCAGATAAAACTGGACTGCATGATATAAGCCCTGCGACCTGTCTGTCTGTATGTAGTCTCTGTCAGTGAAAGGTCCGTCTTGTTAAAGAGCCTCTGTCTTAGTTAAGAGTCTCAAATGATGAAGAGTCACTGTTAGTGTAGAGTCTCTATCTTAGTGAAGGGTCTCTATCTTAGTGAAGAGTCACTGTAGATGAAGAGTCTCTGTGGATGATGAGTTTCTGTTGATGAAGAGTCTCTGTGGATGATGAGTTTCTGTTGGTGAAGAGTCTCTGTGGATGATGAGTTTCTGTTGGTGAAGAGTTTCTGTAGATGAAGAATCTCTGTGGATGAAGAATCTCTGTTGGTGAAAAATCTCTGGTGCCCACCAACCAGCCCCAGGTCTTTTTGCTAGTGCCTTGATCAAGGTCGCTGACAGGAGTAATAATCCTAGCATTCATGTCTTTGTGGTGGGAGGAAACCAGAGCATGCAAATATGGGAAGAACATGCAAACTCCATGCAGAAAGGACCTATGGGAAAGGACAGGCGGGATTCGAACCCAGGACCTTCTTGCTGTGAGGCAACAGTGCTAACCACTGAGCCACCACGAAGCCTTGTGTGGCCCTGCTCTGTATGCTGCCACTTCTCATTGTCCAGTACACGTTTCATTGCTGTAACCAACAACTGCTCATTGGTTCAGGCTGTCCAAAACAAAAACCATTTATAAGTGTGTAGGATTAGTGAGAGACATTTGTCCAGATGGGCCTTGTAGTGTTTCTTTAGTGGTATGTCCTGAGGGCCTTGTCTTTTATAGTCCTCCGACGCCACTGTGTAAGGTCCTGACGTATGCAAGGTTCCAGATGACAGAGCTGGTGTCATTTAGCGTCTGACTTCCCCGGGAAAAGGAACGTGACCCAGCTGGTCATCATATGCCATGGCATTTTGTCTTGGCCTTACATGCTGCACACAAGGGGCATTGTATGTGATGCAGCAGCTGTCCGAGACCCAGCTTTTCAATCTCTTCTCCTCCCTGGAGTCTTCATGTTACGACAGTTTTACTCACTCCATCCGTCCAGCCTCTGTCTGAATATGCCTGTGAGATTCATGACATTGTGAACGACTACCTCAGGAAAAAAACTGAGAATAAACCACAAACAATATGTCTGGCCTACGTGGGAGGTGAGACTCAGCTGCGTGCAGACAAGCTGCTTTTTCTTGGAAAAGGAGATAAATTCCTGTTTATGGAGCTAATTAGAAACAGGACCACTCTTGTTTTTTTCAATCAATGGTAATTATATGATTTACAATAAAAATCTCCCCTAAAATTTAGAGACGTGTTTAAGCAATTTCAAGTTTTTAAACATTGCATGTTCTCTCTTAACGCAAAGTAGCAACTAATTAAACAGCATAACTGTTGCTAGGATAGAAGATAGCCAGTGCTTCTATTACCTTGGCAACGCCGTTTTGTTCTTCACACCCAGTGTATAAGATGGATAAGTGTTTTGAAATCACACTCATTGTTACAGACATGTTTCTTTATCAGACCTCTCCCTGATCATAAGGACTTAAAGTAGGTTTTCCAAAGCATCCCATTTTAAGGGGAAAAAAATCACAATTTTTTCATGCTTGTGCATTGAATTCTGAAGGATACACAGTGAATGTGGTCATCAGAGCATATTCTACCTTAAATCCTTATATTAGATCTCTTGTATTGACAGAATATGCGTATCTATGCAGAGACCAGCTTGTGTTTGTAACATATTAATAATATTAGGCATTTTAAAGTTCTTTTACATCTACGTTATTATGTCATTAACATCTCTGAAACAGTAATGTGTGTTTTGGTATGGATGTCTGCCACTCCACATGCCATTCTGTAGAGATGAATTTGTAGACTTTGGTGCAGTCTTTGGGCCAAGGACAGGCGTGCTGGGCAGATAGCAGCCAGCACTGGCAGAGACAAATCACAAGATAAAAATACCTTCAACATTCAGGCCATACTCCTTATGTGGACCAGGTACAGAGGTTATTTTTGCCCTTTTTTCGAACGACCCATATTTTAGCGCTGTCAGTTTGAATTTCTGAGCATATTAGCAAGTCTGTTGCTTCAGGATTAGGAGGTGAAGTACTGATAGACTGTCAGTGAGAATGGAGCAGACAACTGTGTGTTGACTTCCCCATCCTGTTAATTGATTCACTGTCTCAGAGCCTCACTCTGACTCGCACAACATCTGAGATAGATACTTATCTGCAGTCCCCGAAATACTGATAACATTAGAATAGCTTTAATGGATTAGTGTTTATCTTCAGGAAGAAAAAAATGATTCAGATGCTCTTTGTGTATGTGTAGCATCAACATCTTAAATAGAATACAAAACATTAGTAATTTGGTAAAGTGGCTAGAGAAGGCTAATGTTGTTTGTATTCATCTTGCCCTGAGAAAACGTGTTAGTGTGGGTGAGTGTGTGTGAGAGTGTGTTAGTGTGTGTGAGTGTGTGTTTTGCTGTGTGCTACATGATTGTGCCGTTGGGCAGAGGCTTTATGAGACTGAGAACTAAGGCAGGGCCTCACTGCACCAAGCGTCCCCACAGCCTGCGCTCTGATTGGTCCAGAGCTCCCAAAGAATTCTCTTCTCCAAAGGACTTGTCCCTGAAAAGGGGGCACAAAAAAAAGAGAGAGAGAACAAGAGAGAGAATGAGAGAGAGAATGCTGTAACCAAGCACCCAAACTTGTGAAGAGGGAGAAAAAAAAAAAGACTAGTGCTTGTACTGTCCCCCCAGCCGTTCTTTTGCGTTTTACAAGTGGGAGGGGCAGAGCAGGGTGGCAAGCCTGAATGTGGTCCGGACATTTCTGTGGTTACCTCTAGTGGAAAGTCTGTGGTAAGGAGGACGTAGCATGCAGGTTTTATTTGTTGGCCTTGCTTTTAGTTGCTAGGATGAGACCTGTGGTATTTGTCTGTAGGCAGTGGAGAGGGATGGTGCTACAGTAGTCTTTTAGAAATTTAGTGAGCATTCCCTCTGCTGTGCTTTGTGTAGGACTGATTTCCTCACAGGATGGACTAGATCGTTTTTGCCATGTGTTTTTACTCTGAGGTGAATGAAGCACTAGACCTGCAGACACACACACACAGGTGAGACTTAGAGCTCTGACCAAAAAAACTCACAGTTTTCAAGGCCATTTGATGCCAGCAAAACACAGATCCTCAAATAGTTTTAGTCATCTGTTCCACTAGCATCTTTGTTCTACTTGGAAGCACTGTATTTCGGTTTTTGAGAACACAAAGGAGAGAATTATCGTTATTGTGTCTGCTTTGTCCTGCACACTGTCAAAAGAACAATGCATTTTGTGACATATTCCATCTGAGAGTCAGGGGTGATCAGTAGAAGTAAATGAAGTGCAGTTGTAATGGAGGGGTTGTAGTTTGGCGTTGAGAAGGCAGTGTAAACGTGAAACACATCCATAATCCGTCTTAAAGAGTCACATTCCACAGTTCGGAAACAAGCCACAGAAATGTTCTACGGCTTCGGCAGTCCAGCCATGAATTCGTGTGGAAAACAGAGGAATATTTTTCCTGTCTGTGGAACGTTGAGTGCGTGTACAAGCTGTGTCAGCAGCCATTTCTCCCTGTGATGTACCTCACGTTGTTTTTTTGGATTTTTTTTTTAAAAAGAGCCTTTCTCAGAATCACTTTTTCTTTCAAGCCAGACTCCTACACTTCTTCCTCTCTTTTTTGTTCCAGAATCTGTTTGTTTTCTTCCTTTGTAGTTGGGCTACTTGCAGTTGGGCTTTGAAGTACAGACGTCTAGAGAGGGCTCAGTCACATTGCATGTATCGATCTGATCTCAAGTCTGAGTCAAGGACGTTTGACAGAGCTTAGAGAAAGGGCTTTTCTTATGGGTGGTTATATATAGGCCAACCATGTTCTCTGGGCTTGTGTTCTCCTCACTGTGTTTGACATGATTATAGAATCACACAGACTGACTGTTCAGTTTCTCTTGGGTATTGGGTATGATTAATATTTACTTAGAGGATTTTCAAGGTTTTGGTTACTACACCAACTGTCACAAAGCTGGCCACATCAGCTGCTTTGAAGTAGCTTACTGAAAATTGAGAGAGAAAATACAAAGAAAAAATCATAAAAATGTTTTAAAGAATATACTACCTGATATACTTGCCCATTTTGACAATCAACTCCTTGTAACGAATTTGTCTCTGCAATTTTTTTACGTACCACTTTTTTTGTCGGTGTTTATGTCTTGAATTCCAGTTAGCATTATCAGTGTGCGAGGTTGGCGGGATAACCAGGAGAAAACAGCTTTAAATCTCGTCTTTAAAACCAGCTGAAAAACACGTGGCTTCCATGTCCAGTGAGAGCCAATGAGAACAGTATCCATAAGATTGTATATGACTGAAAAACCCTGCACCACAGGAAATATGTTTTTATTTTAATTACCTGCTTGGTCTTAATCCCCTGCACCTCTATATTTGGATGTTCACTGTTAGCATAATCCTCCACTAATGCTCGGTAAATCATCATAGCTTCAAGTGCGGTTTAATTCATCAACGGGTGTTTCATGCAAAGAGTACAAAACCACATCTGGGGTATCGAAGCAGTTATAAGGGTTGTAATTGGCCCATGTTCCAAGCAAGGCTTTGTTGTGCCCTGAGGTACTGAGTTAGAAGCCTTCACGAGGCAATGCAATGATACATTTCTCAGAATAATTTTTATTTGAGTGTCTTTTTTTGAAGCTGCCATGGAGGACTGCCTGTCTGTAAACATTTTATTTGTTGTTCTGATCCAACCCGGCAGAAACTTGCCACAGGATGCCCAGAACCATTGGGGTTACGGAGTGGACTCTTGTGAATGTCTACCCTGTTTGGCAGAATAGCTCGTCCTCGTTTTGTTTACGGTTTACAGAAGTATTACAGAGAACTCCTCACAGTAACACACTGATCACTGATCTCCAACTGTTCAGCTCCCTTGCCAGTGATGATCTGGCTCCCAGTGAATGACTGTATGGTTTTTTGCAAACACAGTCAGATGAGGAAGATTTGGGGATCCCTACACATCTAAGTGCAGACTGGATAATAAAGGAGGTCCCCATTTAAACAGTCAGGACTGGTATAGAGAGAGATCTCCATTCAAACCCAGGCCACTCTAAGATGTCAGAGTCTATTAATGAACTTTGGCATAAAATATTTGAGTGAGTGGAGTATTAAAAATGTCATTTGTTGATGCAAATTGTACCTCTGCATGTAATTCGAAATCTGTAAAATGGACTGATCTTGACACTGCGGTTTTTCCCAGGTGTTCATGTGTTATGGTCTTATGTGATTTAACTGGGAATATTTCACTGAAAGAAGTCTTTTCTACTCCAGTGCTCCTCGTTTTGACATCAGTCAGTTAGGCCCTCTCTCTCCCCGATCAGTGTTTGATGTGAAACATTCTCTGTAGTGCTCTTCACCCACCATCATCCACTCATTCCCTCTATCCTCAGCCCTTCTCATTTTCACACAGACCCTGTGTCTGTCTTATGTCTGTTCTTTATTAAAAACTCCTGTGCTCTGTCAAACTGGCCGTAATGCGTTTTATGCATGCTTGGCTTTCTATTTTCAACGTTTTGAAATGGGCCCCTGACAGTTCAGTCTGAACCTGTTGGAGAAGTGTTGGAAATGTGTGTGGACCCAGTGTGTGGAGGGAAAAGGAGCCTCTGGTTAGCCTGTTAAACGCAGATTTTTGGACAGCTTCACCGGGTGTGACCGTTTGGAGAGATCAAAAGGTCAGAACCTCAGACCTGAATCAACTAAGACTTCTCTTTCCACGACGTGGTGTCCTGCTGAGATTACAGCGTGAATTCATCCTTCATATAGATCGATAAAAAACCAGAATCAGGTGATGAAATGTTGGAGACGTAAAGACTGTTTTATCAGATCCCCTTCAGCATTTCAATCCTTTTTCCCTGCATTCTTTGGCCCAGTGCATGGTTAGATCTGCAGGTTGTGGTACTGAGTGTTGTATGATGTGTAGTCTTGTTGTTTTGGCACTGTGCAGTGGGAGAAAGAAAGCTCATTGTGTGAGAACAGCATTACCACACCAAAGACAAAACACAGGAATGCCAAAAACCTTTTAATAGAGTGAGCAAAGATCCCAGGAACGACTTGTAAACTTTGTGAGTTAGTTCTCAAGAGTTTGCTTACTAAAAAAAGTAGAGTTTTCCTGTCTCCAGGCAACAGGTCATGTTTATACAACCAAAACCAGATATTTTCCTGATGTTTTGGTTTGTTACAGTAGCACAGTAATTGACTGAATTACCTCTAGTGGTTAAACCAAACTGGTAGATTGATTATGTTTAAAATAAAGTTGCAAAAAGTAAGAATTAGGTTTAGCTCCGAAAAGGGTTGGGGAAACCCTGTGGGTAGTTCAGTGCCACATCAAATTTAGACTTTAAGCTTTGGGCCAGATCCTTGTAAGCATCTCTATACCTGTGTATTGATTTGGAGATTTAGCATTAATGAGCATAAATGGAGAAGAAGACCATGATTTGAGTAAGCAGGTATTGTGAAACAGCATTCCCGTAGTATGTAATTATAACTATTGCATTTATGCATGCTGGGGGCTTCACGTGTTCAGTTTTATAACTCTATTTTATATCTTTCTACCATGTCCAGTTTCATAGCTTTATTTTATATTTTTCTACTATGTTCAGTTTTATTTTTTTAGACTGCTATAGGGTAACACTAGGTAAATGTGAGACCAGATTTAGCAACTTGGATGTATACATACGTAGCTGTTAATATATACATAATTTCCAGCGCCGGAGTCTTATTTTGACTCTCATTTTGAGACATGTCAAATGTTTGAAGAAGGATGAGCGCACTGATGAAATTCATGACCATACCTCTGCAGCTCTCCTCACCGCACGGCAACACTTCTGCTCACTCCTAACTCATAACTCTCTCACTTTGATCTCTGGCTTTTGTCCTCAGATAGAAGCATGGGATGAAAGTAAGAGAGAGAGACAGAGACAGACAGAGAGAGAGAGACAGAGACAGAGAGAGAGAGAGAGAAATAGCACTTCTGAAGTAGCCCAGGACTTTACGGAGACTGCAGGATGGCACTGTGGGTGCAGTGTGTCCAATTTCACTCATTAAACACTGATGTGTGTTTGTTTATCTGCCTGTGTACTATGTTGTACTCTGTTTAGTACACAGTATAACCCTGGTACTTAAATCAGCTCTGGAATGGAGAGCTGTTCTTGTTAGTGAGTGGTATGTTGGGCTTGGGTTGACTTGTGATGTGTGTGTGGGTTTGTGAACCTGAGGGGTTTTGGATAATCAGAACATTCCTTTGATGTAATGCATGTTTAGCGGATTCCATGGGCTCATGCTGTCTTTGGGCTGTCTTCTGCGACCCTGTCTGTTGGGGATATTTTGAGGGTATGTGTTGTACAGACCTGGAGAAATCCGATGAGGCGTCGTGCTGCACGGGGTGTGGCGTGAGGTGAAGGCTTTTTTTTTATGCCATGAAAAGTAAACAAACCACATGAATCACTTCATGTTTCATACAGACATCTCTCCAGACATCTGTCCCTGGACTGATTTAATGACTTTTGGCTGGGTGGATTTTGCTGGGTACATTTTTAATGTTTCCTGCATCATTTTTCATAGTCAATTTTTTTAATGGATGTTGGTAACAGTATAGGTAAAGAAATTGAACCAAAGGTTTTCTCGATCGCATATTTTATGATTTTGTTTTTATTCTATCGGTGCATGTTGACATTATTTGTTCAAAAGTATAAGATCAGTTTCCAGTCAGTTTTTAAGTTACGAGTTCTTACATGTAACGTAAGTTCTCTTACATGTTATATGTTGGAGTGTGAACATATAAGGTGTAAACTCTGTTACATGTTAGAGGGACATGCTGGAGTTTAGGTTGGATTTGCCTGTTCATGGACATAAGCTGTGTGACATGTTGGAGTTATGTGTTGTCACATGTTTATACACATAAGTGACATTATGTGTTGGAGTTATAGATATGATCAGAACTTCATGTTGAAGGTCTTTACATGTCTATGGGCATAAGCTGCATCACATGTTGGAGTTGCCAAATGACAAAATGTAAATGTAATTTTAAGCCCCAAATTATGGATATTAGCATCAGTCTGGGGAAGCATTGTGAATACCCATTAATGGAACTGTATTCCATATGCCTTTCACTTATTTCTGTCGTCTTACGTCAGTTCTCAGAACCGAGTGCTAAAACACCAAAACAAGCAGGAAAAAAGGGGAGAAAAAAATTCTGTTTAAAATACTGAATACGTGATGGGCTGACTGAACACAGTGTCCTACATTTGCCTTTAGTGCAGATTACAGCTCATTTTCCCTCTCACGTACTTTTCTCGCTCCTGAAACACAGCGGCTGGGCGATAACAGCCAGCTTGGCCAGTATTCAAACGTTTCCTGAATAATGAATTTTGACTGTTTTCTTATAGCGTCCTGATATCCAAAAATCAGGTTAGTAAACATAAATTATCGCCTGTTTCAACTGTAAACTAACTGTTTAGCATGTAGCATCTTTTAGGTTTTAAATACATATTTCAGAAATCCTTTTTTTTTCTTTGTTTGTTTGTTGTTTTTTTTATGTTAATCTGCCGAAGCCTAATCGATGATATGATGGTTATGTGGACTGATGTATTGTGCCGGTTATGTCGCTGAACAGACGCCATACTCCACACCTGAGTTCAACATACAACAAATCTGCCAATTTAGCAACAGAAATACATATGTAATACCTTAAAACGGCCTTGTGCATGCTAAATAGTCATTGTTTCATTGAAAATAGTTTTCCTTTTATGTAATAGGTTATTTTACATCTTCATATTAAATTAACAATGTTAAATCTTATAAAAGCACGTACAGATTAATTTTGCCATGTAATTCTTTCAGTAGGAGGATTTTTATACTCTAACTGCATACCACCAACCTTAACAGATGTCACAGGGCACTGACCTAACATGGCCCCATGGTTTTTCTCTGTTGGTAATATAATACTAATATTTTTGGTAAGAATTTATGTGTTGAATTTATATAGATTTTAATATAAATATAATTGAAAAATATATATTTATATATATATTTTTTTTTAATTTTTTAAATATAATTTTTTTTGGGTTCTGTGTTGCTAACCTCATCTAGCTACCAAAATAGACTTTGTTTTTCTGGGATTAATTTGAAAATGCTGTCTGTGAGGATGGTGGTGTTTTGTATATCTTCAAACAAAATGATGGAGAACAAGGAGAGCAGATCGCAGGTTTGTTAAAAAAAAGAGCCTAGGTATGAGAGAGAGAGAGAGAGAGCGAGCACACATGACGACAGAACGGGACTCAGACGGGACTCAGACTCAGACTCAGTCTGATTGCAGATGGATAAACTCATTTCAATTTCAGATTCAAATGAAGGAGCAGAAGCTTATGTTTTGATTGAGTATCTCTGGATCTTTCTGAATAAACAGACTTTTTATTTAGAGTGGATTCTTTTTTTTTTTTGGACTGAATCTGGGTCAACTGAGAAATGTGCTTGAAAAATGCTACATGTGTTTGGGAAATCAGTCTGCTCCGTGAGAATGTTTCTGGAACTAAAGCCCAGGACTAATTGACTTTCCCGTCAATAGCAAACAGATGAGTAAATCTTGTGTTAAACACCCTTCTGTGTTGTCCCACAATGAAATTTCAGCTGCCCTTAACCTCACCATAGACAACAGAATCCTGTCCCTTACAGCAATGAAATCTTAGCAGTTCACACATCTTGGCGACTGGTTGTGTTTTAGAGATACATACATTTAAATAGAGAATGACATTGGTTTTTGGGGTTATTTGAGGTTAGCCTGGGCAATGGTGATTCAGTTTTATCTGTTTGTTGATTTGTGTGGAGAATAGTCATACACATGGTTAAAGTCTAAACAAAGCCATCTATTGGAGAAAACAATATTCAAAATTGCTTAATAAATAAAT